>NW_011888878.1:4465478-4476525 GCF_000151845.1 Pteropus vampyrus
TATCTATTTCTTCCTTTTGGTATGTTAATATTTGCTTTATATATTTAGGTGTTCCTATATTGAGTGAATATATATTTACACATGTTACATACACTCATTGGACTGAACACTTTATTATTATGCAACATCCTTCTTTGCGTCTTTGTTTTAATGCCTATTTTTTCTTATATAAGTATAGCTACACCAGCTTTCTTTGGGTTCCATTTGTATTGGACGTCTTTTTCTATTCATTCACTTTTGTTCTGTTTGTGTCAATACACCTAAAGTGAGTCTCTACTATGTAGCATATAGATGGGGCTTATCTTATCCATTCAGCTAATCCATATCTTATTGCCATTTTGTTAATAGTTTTCTAGCTATTTTTATAGTTTCTCTGTTTTTTTCTCCTTCTTTGTGGTTTGATGACTTTCTTTAGTGGTGTACTTATAATCCTTTCTCTATATCTATCTTGAATTTACTATAAGTTTTTGCTTTGTGGTTACCATGAAACTTTCATAACAACTTATATCAATAACAGTCTATTTTTAACTTGATAACCTCTTAACTTTGATTCCATTTTAAAGCTCAACATTTTTACCACCACACACATTTTATGTTTTGTTTTTGATGTTATATTTTATTTATATCCCTTAACTTATTATTTTAATTATAGTTATTTTTACTGCTATTGTATTTTAACCTTTATCTAGTTTTAAGTCATTAATACATTATCATTACTGTATTTTTACCTTTCCGGTACGATTTAGTCTTTCATATGTTTTCTTGTTCCTAATTAGTACCCTTTCTTTTCAGCCTAAAAACTTTTTTTTTTTTTAACATTTATTGTAAGGCCAGTTTAGTGTTATGAACTCCTTTAGCTTTTGCTTCTCTGAAAGTCTCTTTATCTCACTTTCAATTTCAAATGAAAAAAAAACTTCTAGATTGGAAGTTTTTTGGTTTTTGTTTTTAGCACTTTGAATACATTGTTCTACTCCCTTCTGCCCTGCAAAGTTTCTGATGAAAAATCTGCAAATTTTCTAATATGTAACAAGTTGTTTTCTCTTACTGTTTTCTCTCTTTGTTTTTAACATTTAACGTTTTAATTATAATGTGTCTTGGTGTGAGTCTCTAGGTTTTTCGTATTTGGATCTCTGACTTTCTGAATTTGGATGTCTGTTTCCTTCCCCAGGTTAGGTAAGTTTTCAGCCATTATTTCTTCAAATGAGATTTCTTCTGCGTTTTCTTTCTCTTCTCTCTCTGGAACTCATTAATGTGAATGCTAGTTCATTTGGTGCTGTCCTATAAAGTCCTTAACTTATTTCACTTCTTTATTTATTAATTTTTATTTTTTACTTCTCTAATTGGGTGAGTTACACTGCCTTGTGTTTGAGTTGACTGATCTTTACTGATGTTTCATTTAGTTTAATGCTAAATCTCTAGTGTATTTTTCAGTTCAATTAATGTATTCTTCACTCTCGTGACTTCTGTTTTGAACTTTCCTGTATTTTTCATCTCTGTTGATGTTTTCACTGTGTTTATCCATTCTTCTCAGTTTGGTGAGCAACATTATGATTTTTATTCTGAATTCTTTACCAGGTAAACCACTTATCTTTGTTTCACTAAAGTTTATTTCTCAGATTTTATTTTTCTTTAATCTGAATGCATTTCTTTGTTTCTTTATTTCACTTAACTCTCTGTGTTGATTTCTATACAACCATCTCCCCTAGTCTTGAAGGAGTTTCTTCAAGTAGGAGATGAAACTTGCCGTTAAACCTGCCCCAGTTCTTTGTCATCTCTCAAACCTCTGTGCTTTGTCATCTATCAAACCTCTGTGCTTGTCAACTATTAGCTCCCAATAGTTGAGAATGTGCCAAATCCATCAGTGTCTCAAAGGGAAGGATCTTAGCTCATAGACTCAGGCATTTTGGAAGCTAGACATTCAGGCAGTAGGTTTTAAGAGTATGCAAATATATACAGTTCTGTGGGACTGCAAGTGTAAGCTTCACTAGACAGGCTATCTGGTAGTGTCCGTTGGTGGCAGTCACTAGAAACATGGCTCCAGATAAGTGTATAAGCTCTTCCCTGAAAGATACTGGAGAGCTGGAGCAAGGCAGAGGGAGGGGGCCAAGATAGCATCCACAGCCTGTATTCTTAGAGAGCAACTCTGTAGTCCACTAGATGTTTGCCACATCTAAACCCTGTCCCTCAGGCCTAAGCTCCAGGACAAGCCAAGAGGAATCCTTTATAGAAGGATTTGTGTGTATGCCTCAGTGTATTGTCTGTGTAGTACCCTGGCTGTGGCAGTCTGCCAACAGCCATCTCCTTAATTGCCACAGTCCCATGGGACCCAGCAATTCAAGCCCTCCTGCCCACCAGAGCTGAGCAAGCAAGGGATACCCCCTGAGCAGCAGCTGCAAAAACCAGAGCACCAGCTCAAGTTCTCATCCAGAAGATACAGGCACTCTGGAGTATGGCAGAATGAGAGTATGAAGATAGCATCCACCCTCTAAGTTCTCTGAAAAGGATTGCAGTTGACCTCTAGATCCCTAGATTGCATTTAATTAAAAGCCTGCTCCTCATGGCACAACAATGATGATTAGCTAATAGGTCTCCTTCACAGAAAGACTAAGCTTCTAGTCCTGTTGCCTTATGTTAAACTCTGTGGTGGTAGCGGTTTATGGACTCTTTCTTTACTGGACATAATCCTGTAGGACCCCAGAGTGTAAGCCCCACTGGCCACCAGAACTAGGCAATGAAGAGATGTCCCCTGGCAGCAGTCACCAAAACTGGAGCAGCAGGCATGGGTATAAACTCTTTTCTGGATTGAATCATATTAAAGAAGCTTCCCTGGCTTCCAGAGCCAAATAGTCAAGAGGTATCACCTGGGCAGCAGCTACAAAGGCTGAGACACCATGTGAGTGTGTAAAAGCTCCCTCCTGGAAAATACTGGTTCCCTGGAGCACAGCAAAGGGAGTGTGCAAAGATTGTGACCACCAGTCTCTGTCTCCAGAGAGGCTTTTATCAGTCTCCTAGACATGTGTATTAAATTAGATTCCTATCCCTCAGGCCAACACTTTAATATAAGTTGGCAGGCCTCTTTCATTTTAAGTCTGGCGCTATTGGCTATCTCTGAGCGGGGTTCTGGAACAGGTAAATCCAAGCAAATGAGCTTTTTAAGAGCAGTTTCCCAGATTGCTACAATTTTGTGGTTCTTGAGACTCAAGCCCTGTTGCTTTTCAAAGGTAGATGTTTTGGAGGCTTGTCAGCCCCAAGCTGATCAAGAAGGGAAGGTTTCGGTGGTCAGACACCCAGTTGGAAGAATACACGAGGGGCTGACATGAGAATGAAATGGCAGGCGCCAACTCTATTGCAGGGAGTGCAGTTCTACTGTGGGGAGCACGCTTCTGCTTCTGCTCTTCTTCTGCTCCCTAGGGGAATGCATGGCTCTACATATATCAGAGTATACTAGTGGCCTTCAGCCACACGTGCATGATACAATAAGCTGAATTATGTTTACATACTTTAGGTGCAGGCGCCCTACTACACTGATGTAACATTCTAAATCTGGGGTCTTATTTCTAGCCACGAGCCTGGATCACAGCCAGACCTGGGACCAGCCAGGCCTGGGATCCACAGGGCTCAGAAGCAGGTCCTAAAAGCTGAGGTGCACAATTTGGAGTTCGAGCCCTTAACTCCTCAGGGATAAAGTCTGGTTTTGAGTTTTCTCTTCATTGTGGGTCATGACCTTGGCGGTGGGGTTTATAACTTTCATATGGTTTTCTTACATTTGCCTAATGTGTAGTCATCACTCAGACAGCCTGTTGTGTTTTTTTAAGAGGAAATTATTCCATATGCAGCTGTAGACTTAGTGCGTTTGTGGGAGGAGGTGAGTTCAGTTTCTTCCTATGTTGCCATCTTAAACCAAAACCTCCAGATTCATTTAAAATTCAATATCAATACTTAGTGTCTCAAAGCCATCTCTAATTGAGTTCCTGATTATCCTCAAATTCTGTTACTTTCACTAAAAAAATTTAAAAAGCCAGCATCTTTTTTCAGTTGCTCCAACAAAAAATCATTATAATTCTTGATTCCTTTCTTTCTCATGCACAGCACTTCCAGCTGTCAGCCCTGTTGTTAACAATAAGGATCATTTTGGATCATTTTGTTTTCCAGAATCTAACCACTTTCTATCACCTCAACTACTACCAATTAGGTTAAATCATCATCATGTACAGACTAGAAATCATAACCTTCTAACCGATTTCCCTCCATCCAAACTTTCTGCATCATAATTAATTTTCTATACTGTGCACAGTCATTTGTTTTAAAGTATAAATCTAATTATGCCACTCTTCTGCGCATGCCATTTTGAAGAATTTTTTATCTATCTCAGAATAAAAGACAAATTTCTTTCAATGGCCCAACATTAAAGTAACATTGACTGCTGTATCCAAAAGAGTCAGAAATATATAATGGCTCAAATATGATATATATTTATTTTTCATTCTCATCACTCCCAAAATATATGTTTCTGATTGGAAGGTAGTTCTCTTTCTCCTGTGATTTAAGGCCATAAATTCAGTCTTGTGTCCCCACACTCTGGAGAATGTGGTTGCCATGGTCATTGTGTTTACCGGTCTCATATATGTCAGTAAAAAGGGATAGAGCATGATGACCAAACCTGACAGATATTAATGGGGTAGGTCTAGAAATGAAACATATCACCTCACTTCACATTATTTTGGGTGTAAATCAGTCACATGGCTATATAAAATGGTAAAACAAAACAAAACAAAAAACAAACAAAAAACCTAGGAAATATTGTCTTTATGCTCACGTAGAGGAGAAATTAACTTTGGTGAGCAAACAATTAGCGACAAAGGTCCCAAGGCCTTATTTAATCTGGCTCACTCCCAACTCTCTGACCCAATTTACCCCCATTCTCCCTTTTAGATACTCAGTCCTATAATTTGGCCTCCTTACTTTCCTCAAACAGTCTAAATATGTCTGATGCCATTGTGTTTAGTGCTCCCTTTACTTTGAGTGCTCATCTCCCAGACTGCGACCCACCCTCAGGTCTCTGCACATTACTGAGGTGTAACCTAATCAGCCAGACCTCTGAGTCTCTGAATATAAACTAAAAATTGCAACCACCGATATTCCCTATTACTCCTTATTATCTTTCATTTTTCTCTATAGAACTTATATCCACTTATTTATTTATTGTTTGGCTCGTCTTCTACTGCTTTATTTACAGGCCCTAAAGAATATAGCAACAACTCATTAAATTCTCAGTAAACTTATAGTAAAAGGATGGATTAATAAATGTATTACTCGACATTGCCAACTTCAATACATTACTTTGAGTATCTCAAAATTACAATTACTACAAACTTAAGAATATATTTCAAAATAGCCCCTGCCTCCATATACCCATATATCAAATTGGTGGCTTTACCTTTAGTTGTTTCTACAAGAGCTAGTCAGGTAGAAGAGTAGCTGAATTTTTATGTTGGCTGAAATAACCTAGGGTTGAAGGTGGGCCAACGAAGTTGAGGTTAAGCAGATTAAATATATAACAATAAAAATGATTGTTTATTAGAAATTAAAACTTGCAACATTTTTTGTAAACCATTGGTTGATTTGAAAGCCTATTTACTAAAGTAAAGAATTTGGGGTAATCAAAAAAACACACATACAGTCTCCAAATGTGTGGTGTATGTATTTGTGTATGAAAGAGCATGTACAGTGCAATAGAGAGACAGATTTGTATTGATGGTTACTCTAATTTAAATTGAAATATAGGATGGATTTTAAGTGATAAAAATGTACTATAATACATATTCGCATTTTTTACATCACATAATAAAATTAATAGACAATAATATATTGAAGGGGACCCATGGTTTTCAGCTTTGATTTACTATTACCCAGAGAAATCAGAGATTAGTTAATGACATCAGAGTACCAGCAAATCATGGTTTCTAACACTTAATATATTTCCTGGAAAAATTAGCTTTTAAAGTATTGCTTCGAAGAACCACAATACACTGTATTTTTTACTACATTTTAACTTAATATGCTCATGTGATTACCTCATTTCTCAATACTCTCACCTTTTTAGCTTGTGTGTTTTTATAGTAATATACAATAATAACTAAAAAATCTTTCTTCTTTGCACCAACAGGAACCACAAAGAAGAAATACATGTACAAAACTTTATGATCTTGACTCAAAAATTAGCCATCTGAAGAGATCTTTCAAATTTTATCCTGTGCATTTTAAGATTTTAAATATATATTTCTTTTTTATCTGTTCTCTCTTTATTCTTTATGAAAAAATATTTTTTCTTAATATGTTTTATATGCATATGGTTTTCTTGGAGAGATATAAACAAAATGTTGAAGGCAGGATCTTTGTGAACTACTTTTTTTTTAAACCACCAAACCTTTCAAAAGCCATTTTGTGACAAAGAAATGGAAATCCAGTGAAAAAAGTTTTAGGAAAAAGGGAGACATGCATAGACTTGTGATTTAGAAAGTTTCTTCTTTATGAATAAAGGTGAATGTAGGGAGAGAAGCTGGGAAGTAATAAGATAGTATGTAGGGGTGTATATTATTATTCAATAATATTTCAAATACTATTAATATAATCCAGATTTTTTTTTAAATGATTGCTTCCCAGATGATTTTCACTGCAATGAGAATTGAAAAATAGATGGAATCATTAGCCATATGTTGATTGAAGAGAAATATTGGGTGATTAATTAGGTAAAATTTTCCATAGTGTGTGTCTAGCTCCTGGTCAGCTTTCATGTGAGAGACACAAATATACTTCCAGTCTCAGAATTTTTGATAGGAAGAAAATTAATTCATTTGGAATATGGTGTTAGAAAAGAGACCTACAGATACTGTGGACCACCAGAAAGATGAACAAGCGGATCCTAAAGCAAATTAAGCCTGAAACATCACAGTAGGCAAAAATTTAAAAAAGCTGTTTTACTTCAAAGACATCATGAGAAGGCACTATCATATAGAAAAGACGATAAGGCTGGGAAAAATAGAAGGAAGAGGAAAAGAGGAAGACCAAATGTTAGATGAGTGATTCCATAAAAGAAGCCATAAGCATGAGTCTACAAGAGCTGAGTAAGGCTGTTGAGGACAGGACATTTTTGATGTCACTTATTCATAAAGATGCCAGAAGTCCCCCGAAGGTCCAGAAAAAGAAATGTTTTCTTTATTTGGTTTAAAAGAGTTACTTTATTTTCTAGTTTATAATTTACCTTGTTTCAGGTTTTGACAATGAGAACTCTCATTATCTTCAAAGGAAACTTTACCCACTCACATAAAAAGCTTTTAAATCTATGGCCATTGAGATAAATATAATCGCGTTAGTTGAACATATGCTTTCAAGATTCAGGATTAGTAAATTTCTGATGAGACCACATGTGGCCTAACAACAGACAACTTCAGGTAGCACTGTGCCAAGTTTAGGTTAGTTGTTTTTCATTCTTTACATTGGCAAGATACTCTAGCTTGCACATAATCTGTACTGCCACATGATCTCCACTCTTCATCTTCTGAGACAAGGTACTAATATAAACACTCACATATCTAAAGAGAAATTTTTTTTAAGTCAAAGAAAATCTAAATCCAGGTCTGTGGGAGGAGAATTTTTCTACCTTTATGGTGCATAGTTGTATTTAAGATACATCAAATTCATATTCTTACACAAAATGTACCATATATATCACACCTTAATCTGAAGTAACTGAAATTGTATTATGTCCAAGTCTGGACCTGAGTAAAAATTTCTACCCAATGGTTGCATTTTTGCCTTATATAATGTAAAAATAAAGGACACATTAAAGATCTTATATAATGCTAAGAGTAGTTTACTGAAAATGTAAAAATTTCCAACTTGACTCCAAGAAGTGAAAACTACTTATTTCTTTCAAAGTGGCTGTTTTAAGTCCTAGGCTATACCAAGCACTTAATTATATTAACTAACACATGCAGTTTTATATCTAAAATTAAGAGGCATTGATAAAATTCATGTTATACAGCAGAGATATACTCACTTATAAATCAAAAGTACATTGTGGTGATTATATGTGGGCATCCATTTGCCCTTTTAGGACTCCTCTCAATGGTTTCTATTTATTTTGTTCATTCTCTTAATATACTAAGAGAAAGTCCTGTTCTGTATACTCTTTAGAGTTCTGGAATTAGTCTTATATTTTCTATTTTTGATACCATTAGTCTAGATGATGGCTTTTTAATTTTTTTTTAAACCAATATATTGTACTAACTTTCTGACTAGCCTTCTTACTGTCAATTTATTCAATAGTCTTGTAAATCTTCTACACTGCTACTTGGGTAATCTATGTAAAATCAGTTGAGATCATGTGCTTTCATGTCCCCAAAATTGTTTTACAGAATAATGTTCAGAGTCTTCAAGGTCCTTGTCAGTTCCCCGTCAGGGTACACCATGGCTGAGTGAAGCCGCTTGGTGTCATATAAGAGGGAGTGACAGAGACTGTGAGAGCTGAAGATCATAGGCCAAGACTGTAATCATTTAAATATTTTCAAAATATCTTTAAGTTGCATTATGCAATCATACAGACTAATTATCATCCACTGACCTTTAGTTTGCAATCTCTAGACCTAGCAAATCTGGCTATATCTTTTCTTCTTGGTCTCTATTCTTACTACATATATTTTTTGCCAGCCCAAAGTATATTATAGATTTGCCCTTTATATACTCTGAATCTTATTGCCTTCATGCCTTAACTCACAAACGTTCTGTAGCCAAAAATGACCTTACCACCTCTCTGTAGCTATAGTAGTACTCTTTTTCTTTTAGATTGAGCTCAAATGAAACTCCATCCCTGAAATAGACCATGACTTCAGAATTAGAATTCATGTACCTGATTATATATTCTTTTTTGTCTTTGTCTTTGCCCTAAAGGGAATTTGTTGTTGTTGTTGTTGTTAATGTATTCACACAGTGCTTTTTCTCTATATAGATGAAATGTTCTGGCTCTCAGGATATATAATTGATGATCTTGTATAACTCTTACTCTTTGATATAGTGTCTTGAGTATACCAGGCTTTAGTAAATTTTTGTGAAAATAAATGTGTGGCAGAGAAGCATTTCAGTGGCATAACTTTTGAATCTAAAAGAATTTGGACTTTACTTATAAGATACCACCTATTAGCTAGATAAATCTGACCTTTATCAAAATTCTCTGAGTTTGAATTTGTTCAGCTCTAAAATTATGATAATTAAGTAGACCTTACAGAGTTGACATATGGATTAGTCATAATCTAGTATATATAAAGTTCATGGCATGTAGTATGTGCTCAGTAAATTGTTGCTTTTATTATTATTATTAATCATTGCCCATGTAAAATGACTTTTCATTTGGATTTTCAGTTTTGTTCCTTCAAAAGTTGTCTTGATGAGGTGGCTCATATTCAGTTCTTACTCATTTGGCATAATTAGCTATTGCTATATCAAAAGTAACTTAAAAAATGAACCACTATGGGACTGAAGGACTGTATATGAATGGAGACTAATTGCCTGATAGAATGGATAGAATCTGATGGAAAACAAACAATAAAATGGAAAAAAAATCCCAGCTGTTTGATGGCTACAGATGTACATGATAAACCAGAGAATGTTTTATAAATTTTCATTCCTTCTATAACTTGATATACTTTCAATAATGAGTAACAGAAAATCCAATTTAATCTGTATTAAGTAACCAAGGGAACTTAGTCTAGTGGCTGGGTAAGCTTCAAGTATGCTTTGATTAGACATCGGATTCACTTTTAGACAGTTGTATTTGATCATTTGAAACTTAAAATAATAAAAGTTTTTTTTTTTTTTGAGATAGTGAATGAATAGAGAGAAATCTAAGTTTTCGCAAACTGCCACAAAAGACTCTCATAGTCTCCCAGATATAGAAGGGAGTCCAAAAAGCCTGGTGATGTCAGAAACATGGCAGAGTGAGAGATGTCTCTGGATCTCTCCCCTTGAGACAACAATAAGTTGAACATCTAAAACTCAACAAAAAACACCCAAACTGCACACCAACACGTCTGAGCGTGAAATCTGCACATAAGAGCCACCACAAGTCAGAATCTTGGGTGTTAGGCAGTGGACTGGGGAAAACAAAGAATCTGCCTCTCACAGCCAGAGCTCCTTGTCGGAAGAGGGGAAAGGAGAAGATGCAGTAAGTTCCCTGAACAGCCCTGCGTGAGAGTGCTGTGAGATCCACGCAGCCATTGGCAGTGCCCAGTCATCAGGGCAGAAAGCTAAGAAATGGGACAGCAGAAAAGCAAGGATGACAGATAAACAACAGTTGATTTTTATCAGCCCTGGTTGCAAAACCAAGGCTGATCCGCAGCACCCAGGCCCCAACCCAGAGGGCCCTTCCCCCATACCCTCCAAGAGAACACCGCAGTGTACCATGGGAATCTGAGCAAATGCTACCAAAACTGTCGCTAGCACTGACAAGAACTGAGACTGAGGGTAGCAAGTGTGATTAAACATCTATAAGAAAAAAAAAAAGACATTATTATGACTTTATATAAAGCAGAGATCCAAGAGGCTTAGATGCCACCTACTGGAAACCAAAAGAAAAACACCTTCTTTGCAACAGGCTAGGGACCATTATATAATAAATTTTCTTTCTAGAAAAAAAATCAGAACAGACTTCCATTAATGCCCAGGCAAAGAAATAGTCCATTAAACACTACGAACAATCAAGGTGACAAGGCAGTTCAGAAAGCAAGAGAAAAATTTTCAGAAAGTAAGCTTAAAGATATAAAAATATGTGACTTAAATGACAGAGAATTCAAGATGGTACTTCTAGAAAAAACTCAATGAGATCCGAAATAAATCATATAAACAATTTTGGGAACTGAAAAAACAACTACATGAGCAGAATGAGTTCTTTAGCAAGGAGACTGAAACCCTCATAAAGAACCAAATAGATCTTCTGGAGATAAAGAATACACTGCAGGAGTCGAAAAATGAAATAGCAGCTTGGGAAAGGGTC
>NW_011888878.1:4477463-4477926 GCF_000151845.1 Pteropus vampyrus
ATTTGCTATAGTGAGATAGTAATGAAGGTTCAGCGTACATAGGGACAAATTGAAACAACAATGACTGAAAAGAGGAGGATTCAAAGATCCAAATTCACAAAGGGGAATGGAGATAAGACACACACAAAAGAAAAGGGACGACTATATATGTATATATATAAATATATGTGTGTGTGTGTGTGTGTGTGTATAGATACACACACACATATATGTACATATATATAACTATCCTTTTCATATTTTTAATGGTAACAACACACCAAAGATTCAGAACCAAAGTACATAACATAAAATAAGAAGAGCCAGAGCCAAAATCCACAAAAGCCAACCAAAATGAAGAAAACAGAAACACAAGGACAAAGAAGCGATGGAAACACTGAGCTACCAGAAAGCAAAAGATAAAATGGCTATAAGAAGACCTCATATTTCAATAATCACCCTAAATGTAAATGGACTGAATTCA
>NW_011888878.1:4479141-4484573 GCF_000151845.1 Pteropus vampyrus
AAGAAGAGCCAGAGCCAAAATCCACAAAAGCCAACCAAAATGAAGAAAACAGAAACACAAGGACAAAGAAGCGATGGAAACACTGAGCTACCAGAAAGCAAAAGATAAAATGGCTATAAGAAGACCTCATATTTCAATAATCACCCTAAATGTAAATGGACTGAATTCACCAATAAAAAGGCATAGTTGCAGATTAGATCATAATACAAAACCCAACCATATGCTCTCTCCAGATCACAACTCAGTTCCAAAGACAAATATAGACTCCAAGTGAAAGGGTGAAAAATGATATTTCAAGCAAATGGCATTCAGGGAAAAGAGGGAGTAGTGGTACTAATATCAGACAAAATAGACTTCAAAATAAAAAAGATAAAGACACTGAGGGACATTTCATAATGATAAAGGGAATCATGCACCAAGAAATCATAACACTTATTAATGTCCCAATCAGGAAGCCCCAAAATATATAAAGCAATTGCTAACAGAACTAAAGGGAGAAATAGACCAAAACACTGTCATTGTAGGGGACCTAAATACCCCACTGTTAGATATGGACAGATCATCCAAACAGAAAATCAATAAGGAAATAACATCCTTAAATGACACATTAGACCAGCTGGACATAATTGATATTTACAGAGTCTTTCATCCCAAAACAGCTGCTTATGCATTTTCCTCTAGTGCACATGGAACATTCTCAAGAATTGATCACATATTGGAACATAGAGACAGCTTCAACAAATATAAGAGGGGTGATATCATACCAATCATATTCTCTGATCATAATGCTTTAAAACTAGAGATCAACTGTAAAAAGAGAGTGGGAAGAACCCCCAATACACGGAGATTAAAAAACATGCTACTTAAGAATAACTGGGTTAGAGAAGAAATAAAAAGAGAGATCAAGAGATACATAGAAACGAATGATAATGATAGTACAACTTATTAAAACTTTTGGAACATGGCAAAAACGGTCATAAGAGGAAAGTTTATATCATTACAGGCCTACCTTCAAAAAAAAAAAAACAACAACATGGATGGACCTTGAAATAATCATACTAAGCGAAATAAGTGAGACAGAAAAAGTTGAAAATCCCATGATATCACTTATATGTGGGATATAAACCTAAAAGCAACAAATGAACAGGAAAAACAAAGAGATTCATGGATATGGACAATGGACTCTTGGTTACCACAGGGTAGGTGGGAGTCGGGAGGAGGAAGGCTAACGGGAGAAAAATTTAAATTATTTCTTCAATTAAGAAAAATAAATTAAAAAAAAGTCTTATTATTGACATTGTATCAATTCATTAAGTTATACATGGGCAGCTCTTCTCTGGAGAAAAAGAGTAGGATTGACTAAGCACATTGAATTTGAAGAGAGAGAGTTAAATTTACTCTGCTCTATGTAGAAGCACCTAGTGTACTGATTTTTGGCAGAAATCTTAGGAAGATATGCATGTGTGCACAAATTCTAAAAGATTATCCTGGGAATCTTTTGCCTCAATTACTAAATAACTCTCTAGTATAGAACTTTGAACAAGTTACATAGCATATTTTTAGTAAACAAAAGGTTAAACAATATAGTAATATGACACTGTGGGAGGCAATGTAGATCATTAACTGTTTATTCAGCAATTTCTATTTAGCAAGTTCCATCAGTATTATATTTCTGATTTCTCTCAGATGAGTAGAACAAACCACAGCATTTCTCTCTACTTGTGCTCATTTAAACAGAGTGTACAAAGTCCAACTTTGGTTCTCTGAATCAGTGAACACAGTAAAATTTAGGATTTCTTTAGTATTAGCCAGAGTAAAGAATGATATTTTATTATTATTATTCTATGCAATGTTATTGTGAACATGTATTGCGTTAGTGTGTATTGCGTCAGTTTTAAATGTAATAAACCGACATACAATAAAATCCTTAGCTACTATTACAAGCTGCAGGTTTATACAATCTCACTTTATACCACTACCTTTCCTTCCACCACAACTTTTGTCTCTTACTCTTCTTTCTTCTCATTCTCTGCCATCACCACCACTGCAGGAATATAGCTACTGAGGTACAGACAGGTGAGAATCAGAGCTATAGAGAATGGCCACAGCTGAACAGAGAACAAACAACGAGAGAAGGTATTTCCTAGGTTTCAGGAAGCACATTAATTTTTTGGAACATGTATTACAGAAAAATGAAGCTCCTGATATCCCAGCATCTCATGGATTGGAGTCATTAGGGATGAGAAAAGCCAGAGAAGCAATAATGCTGAGGAATCTCTACTTAACTAAACTCAGATGTTACATGTCAAAGAAAGATTTTCTTCAATTTCTGGAGAAAACATTACAAGTAAACTGCTATTTGACACAAATAGACATGGGAGATGGAAGAATCTGGGCCTTTTTAAACAATTTTATTAACAACATCATCAGGAAAAAATCCTAATGAAGGTAGAGAGAGGTTATAGAACTTTGAAGGATGCTCTCATTTCTTGGATGCTTCTATTTCTTGCAGAAAAAAAGGATAACAAGTAATGAAAAAGCGAGAACAAGGTGATCAATGAAGTAAGACGTAAGCCAGATTATATCTCTGACTCTAAGAGAGGGTAAGATCAGAGGATTGTGTACATTTTAGGACAGCAGGGGTCACTACTGGTCATTCATCTCTGACAAGTGACCCTATGAATATTGATGATGCAGACACATTCTAATACTTCTAGGGCTGTGATATTTTTATTGTCTATTATTCTTAAATAGTAATTTAGGTAATAAAACGTCATGTTTTATTTTCACAAGATGAATGTTTTAGTCACTTAGTGTCTCCTAAATTCATTTCTGACCGTCCACAAAAAATAAATTGTGAACGTCAGCATATGCCCTTCTTAAGAACTCCTGAATGCTGCTAAAAGTGGATGGCATTACAAAGCCATGGGATTATACATTATGCTGCATCATAGGCTCCAGAAACAACTTTTTACATACCATAGATGCCTATTACCTTGCACCAGTAGGCAGACAATGATGTGAACCAATATCAAATATATAATTTGTTCCCTTCGTTGTCTTGGGCTACTTTTTAGATGTGCTGTAGTAAGTAGCTGAGTCTAGGCATGTGATAGACAGGACAGCTGGTCCAGCAAGTCAGCAATTCTGGCACTATCATATTGCAGGTGCAGGAATGAAACTCTCAAATACTTGAGAACAGTTGCCTTTGGGCCAGCTATGAACTTGACCTCATTTTAGATAGCAGCTTTTCCTTCTCATCCACAGCACAGCTGAAGTTTAGAATAGAATCCATTTAGCTCAACTTTTAAAAACAAATTAATTCAAAGCCTACTTTCCTAAGTTTCTTTTGAGGTAAAAAAAAATGCTACAAGTTTTCCTTTTTTTTGTTTAAAGGGTTTATGAAGAATTAATTACCTAGATTTTTCTTTAAGAAGTGAGAATATATTTCATGCTTCTGTTTTTAGTATATCCTTTATTTATTTCAGGCACATTAAATTCTTTGTGAAATCTTGGAAGCATTTGCTTGGGCATTATTTTTATTCTGATAAGATGTAGTTATTGAATTAATGAATAATTTGATGTTTTTTATTATACTACTCGCATTTTAATAGAAGTTCTTAATGTCCTGTTTATTTTTCCTATTCAGGAAATCATTATATTAAGTTGCTGAGTTTAAAAATGTGATCCTAGCAATTGCAAAATTTTTATTGAGAGGTATTTGGAAACCTTTCCAAAAATTAGAAATAATATGTGTAAACATTAACTATGTATTTGAAAAATCTGAAAATATAAAAACTCATTTAACTCTGAAGAATCCCAATTTGCTAAAAAATATATCTTGCCCAATGATAGGACAAATAAATATACACTAATTATTAAACCAAAGACTTTACATCATTTACAGATAAAAATAATTATGCTAGTATGAGCTACTCAGTTTAGATCCTGAAGTGATTAAATGGGAATGGCAATGGGAAAACTCTGAAATACTAATTAAAGAGATGGTTAATTGGCCTGGATAAGACATGACACTATGAAGTAAAGAAGTAACTTTCCATTTAAAACCATTTCAACTATCCTGTCATTGTCCCTCCTAACCCTTAGTATACAGAGAACACTGGATATGCCAGAGATGAGAGACATCTACATCTTACGTTTTATTTTTAATAGATGTGGTATGCTTCTTTATGTGATTGCTAACCTCTATGTTCATATACATCTACAATGACACTTCCTACTTGGCATCCTTCCCTGACTCATACCTTTGGCTATGTTATACTAGTCCTTATCACTTTCTAAGTCTAGGTCATTAAGTAAGGAAAATTTAATCCAGTAAATATTATTTAGTCCCTTATTTGAGTAAAGAACTGGGCAAAGAATTGTGATATGAGCATAACTAAGCATGATCGTGCTTTTGAAGAGATGGTTATCAAAAGAGAATGTAACATATGCACAGTTCATACGTCAAGGACAAACTGAAGGAACAATGAGATGGGGTAGGAGAGAATCATAATTCCATGATGTCATCACAAGGAGCTATCATGTGCATTAGTTTTGAGTGACTATATGGAACTGTCAGCAGGAGTTGAGATAGCAGTGAAGGGAAGGCCTTTCCAAACAGAGAAAACAGTATACTCAAAAGCACAAAAGTATAAAAGTGGGAAATTCTGACACTGCATAAAAAAGAGAGGATTCTGTACTTGCTAATCTCTGCTATCATCTTTTTCTTCACCCTACTCATTCTTTAAGACTTACTTCATAAATCACCACCAAGGAAGTCTTAGAAAAATAGACACCACCAGGTCAACTATATATTTCTATTATATTTCAAACACACATTGTGTTATACTATAATCTGAGTACATAATTGACAGTAATTAAATAGTAAATCCTGAATGGACAGGTTTTATGAGTTAATCATCTTTGTATCTTGAAAACATAGTTCAGTGCCTGATACTTTGTAAATATTTTTTGAACTTACGAATGATTGAATGCTCAAATATTTTGTATTAAGATACATGTTCACATTCATTATCTCATTTAATTCTTATAGTGTTTTCTGTTTGTTCTTGATTTTTTTTTTTTTTTTGATGAGAGAGATTTTTATCTGTCAAAATCAGGCTTTGGAAAATTCTTTTGTTCAAAATAAAAGTTTCCCTTCCCCAAAATAAATACACTGTTCTACATTCACATCGAATGTTTGTATAAGAATGATGCTATACTATAAGTGAAACAATATGTCAACATTAAACACTTAACTTTATATTGAAAATTTTGTTTCTAAGACATACTGCTCCATCCATATTGAGGCTGCATTTAGGTTTTCTTACCCATCTGTTCTCCACTGGGGATTCAGAATATTTTAACTCTTCTTTTACTCAATACCATCTATAAGGCTACGCTAACAATAACTGATGTCAGAAATAATG
>NW_011888878.1:4484948-4491197 GCF_000151845.1 Pteropus vampyrus
GTGGCTATATTATACTTCAGATAGCCATTCTCCTGTGATGGATATTCCCATCGTTTTGATGAATGACAGATTAAACAGTATGTTTATTTATGCCAATTTATACTCAAAGTATTCACCAATTTTTAATCTTACTTGAAAGTCTATGAAAGTATTACATTCAAATGATAGTCAATTTTTGTCATAAGTATTATAACCATCTTCCTTATATACTTTTATTTGTCCTTTATATTTATGGATTATTTTATTATGCCAATTTTTTAAAAATTATACAATTATATGAGTATTTTTTCCATTTGCTTTGATATTTTATATCTTTTTGTTAAAAACCTTACCTCCTCTCGGATCTATAATCTCAATAATTTCTTTTAATTCTTTTTTGATTTATTTCACTTTAAATTTATTTTTTAAAAAACATATTTGATTAGTGATCTAACCTTTGTTACCTTCTTCAAAAGAAATAGTTGCTACAACAAACATGCAATAGTCTATTATTTCTGTTATAGTCTAAAGTCATCATCTCAAGTAAAAGTGAAAATAAACAGACATTTTTCTTAAATGGAAGAAATTATATAAAATATCCCTCTTTGTAGCAGTTCATGCTTTTTCCTTGATTTCTATTTTGCATAATGTTGGTGTTGTGTACCTGTTGTCTATGTTTTTTGAAACACACACACACACACACACATACACACACATATCTCCTTTCCCAAACTTCCTATACAAAATAATTTTTTTGTTTGTTTTTGCCATCTCTCTTTGAAACAAATTTCAATGATGGATTTTAACTTGTAGAAAGTCATTAATAACTTGTCATTCTGACATATTATAAATATTTATCTGCTTGGACTTAATCCTTCCATTTTCTTTTGTGTTACACTACTTAGTATGTTAAGATTTACAAAATTTTAACACAAAACTCACACCCACAGTTTCCCTCTATTCTAGAGCTTCCTCCCCCCAAATTAAATAAGACTATTAGTGTTCTTTTACCTGTCTTCTCTTCTTCCCAATTGTCTTACACTGTACAGAGCTCTAGCAACCTCCTTGTCATTAAAATCTTCTGATATTTTATTTCCAGTTTGTTATTAAGTTTAAATTTGTTAAAATAATAAATTAAAGCATGTTTTAGAATAGTTAATTTTAAAATAAAATGTAAAACACAGGTATTTAGTAGTTAATTTGTATATCATTACTTTTTATACCACATTTTTGAGTTTTCCCATCCTATGTCCTCTAGAAATCAGGCAATGTTTTTTGCTTCAGAATTTTACTATATTTCTCTACTGTCCTCTTTCATCTGGCATTACCAATAAGAAGTCTGATGATAATCTAATTTTTATTTTTATTTTAAAGTAAATCTGGTTAAAATCTGCTGGAAAGGGGTTAGGAGTTCATCTTCAATACTCAACACTCTGACATTTGCTCCAGCATACGTCTAGAGATGAAATTCTTTTAAATTCATTTTATTCAGTCCTTGGTAGATTCTATCTATTTAAGGATGTCAGCTTTATCTCCGGCTATGGTAGCTTTTGTTTATTATCTGTAAATGTGTTCCATTCTTTTGTTTATCTTAATCTCTTTGATGAATACCATTTCATCTCAATTATTCTGTGTCTCTTAAATTTTCTTTTCTTTTTCTTATCTCAACTATTTCAGTTTACTAATTTGTTTCTAACTCTTTCTCTTATTTCTTTAGACCTTTACCAGGCTGCTCAATGTCTCATCACTCTTAATGTTTGCTGCATTACAGCAGGTTGGCATATTTAAGGGACCGGTCTCATCAAGTGTGCTACATTCTGTTGTCAATAACTGAATTATTTCTTACAACACTGAAAGTTTTGTGATTCCATTACCCTGCTTTTTTTGAGAACAGAATGTATAGCCAGAAGAAAAAAGGAGAGTGAAATAATCATGTCATAGCTTTTATTCTAATTTTAATCGTATTCAGTTTGACTTGATCTTTTGATAATTTTAGATGGTTGTGTGAATTTTGCTTAAATGTGTAGAAAAAAATGTGTGAAAGAAAAATGTCATGAAATTGCAAATATAGGTGACAGTAAGTGACAGAAGTTGGAAAGAATAAGTGATTGTACTTGATCTAATGGTGATATTGATTTCATGCTCTGATAGACCCTAAAGGACAAGGCAGCATAATGGTATTTCATTTACATTTAACATTATGAGTATAATACAAGTCAAAGTATTTTTTCTTTTAAATGCCTCCTTTTGAAGTAAGATGAATTGAAGATATAGAAAAATATATATATAAATCATATTTATTTGAGGTGCGTGAATGCTTGTTCGATGAAGTGCCATATAAATTGACCATCAATTATTATTATTAAAAATACTTAATAAAATAACATCTCAATCAATTTGATATAAATTAAGGAAGTGGATGTGGACAAAAATAAATAGATGCACAGGAATAAAATAGCAATATTATAATAAGCCTAGACATTGTGGAACTCTTTACTTTTAACAACAATTTGTCTAAAATATTTATTTAGGCTATATGCTCTGGGTACTGCAGAGTGTGTGAGAAGAGAAATTGTTACTCTTCTCAAGGAGCTTAGGGTCTACACAGATGTTATTCAAAAAATTCCACAAAAAAGGGCACCATTGTAAACTGAGACAGAGTAGAGAGTTAAGAAGGAAGGGAGAGCTTAACTAACGAACTTGAATAGACAACAGTATCAGAGCAAGTTTCTCTGTGGAAAAGGTGCCTGAGTTAGGTCTGGAGGGATGAGTAAGTTATAAGAAGAAGAGAGGAGGTTGGTGAGAATGCCTCAGGCTAAGTACAGTATATTTAAAGGCCCTGTGGCAAGAGAAAATAAAAGAAAACCTTTAAGACTGGAGAGCAGTGAGTTAGCAAGAGAAAGCTGACACGAAGATACTGGCAGCTAGGCAAGGGTTCTGCAATACTAAATACTTTGGAATTTTTTCTAAGAACAATGGAATAGCAAAATTAGTGATATTAGTTAATTTGGTGAGGGGTGTGACAGTATCAGATTAGTGTCCTGAGAATAGAACAGCAGTTATAATCTGAACAGTTTAGAGAGAGATCAGATCAGACATTAAGATTTCTGACCAGGGGATATTGCAATAGTCTGGATGGGCGAAAATAGTAGTTTAAACTAGGTGGTAGAGAAGTAGATAAGTAGGAAATGTATTGAAGGTGTAAAATTGTTAGAACTTGTTAATAGAATAACTATGTTAGGAGAGAGAATTTACTGTTGATAACACCTTGGGTTTGGATTTGTGTGCCAAGAGAAAGTGGAAAAACCACACAGGAAACGTTAGATTAGAAACAAGGGATAATGCTTGATTACTGCCTTTTTACTTTATTTTGGGAGAGTATTTCTAAGATCGAGAGTTTAATCTTGGGACATATTGAATTTGAGATGAGATAAACATCACAGAGTAGTGGAAATTTTGAGTAGATAATTGGTTATGTAGGTCTGGTGCTCAGAGGATAGTTCTAGTTTGGTTATATATAGATGAGTCATTACATAGATGATAAATTATAACAAGAGAAAATATGAAATTGCCTCAGCAGTGGCAACAGAGTGAGAAGAAAGAGAGTCCATGGTAGCTCTGCTTATTCTCTGGGTTAATTTTAATGACTCTTTTGAAAATGAGATTATGTTATTTAAGAAGTAGAATAAAAATAGAAAAAGCATGTGTCATGAATGTTAATAGAAGAGAGTGTCTTGTGAAGAATGGGATGATCGGTTCCATTAAATGCTGATGAGAGATCACATTTTACAAGAAGACTGAAAATCTTTTATATATACAGACATAGCGATTATTAGTGTCCTTGGCATAAGATGTTTTGGTAGAATGATGGGGAATGTTTATCAAAAAAAAAAAATAACCAAAGAACATTTCGACAAACACTCAAAGTAAATTTTAGAGTGAATGTTATTTTCTCCCATTTAGCTATTGGAGAACAAAGATTCAAAGTTTTGCATCTTTCCCAGGTTTCCATAGCTGGTGTCTAAATTAATATTTGAATTGGAAGTAGTAGTAGTTACAAGAACAAGATGGCAACAAGCTAATAATCCTTTAGGAAGAGAAATTAATCTCCTGCAAAACCAATAAAAAGAATCTAACTCCACTTTAGAAGCCCTAAGTTAACTCATCATCATTTTTTCATGTTTCGTAGTTGACTAAATTATAGACAGCTTCCCTGCTGTAAACAGCGTTTGTACAGACCTCACTTTGTCAATTATATTCTCAATATCACAATTAATATAGATAATAAATGGAAATATCTAGGAATTACTTGTACCTCTTTATAACTCCAGAACAAATGTATCTATTGGGGACTACTGTTTGCTGAATAAGTAGACTTCTAGTGTATTCCAATAATACTATTATAGAAAAAAATCTGCATGCTGCATTTCAATAATATTTTAAGGATGAATAGTACTTTATAATTGACAAAGTACTTTTATATACATTTTAGTAATGAGTAACATTTGTCCAGTAATTTGCTATGGGCTTTCACATTGTCGAATTTAAGCCTCATGACAACTATGGAAGGTGGGTATTAGTATCCTTATTCTGATGATGAAGAAATTGTGACTTGGAGATGTTAAATGACTTGTTACTTTAATTTAGCTAGCAAATATACAATCAGGGATGTAACTCGTGACTCTTAACTATAAATTTAGTGTCATTTCCATATATAATAGCTACCTAAGAGAATTCTTGCTTACCTTAATTATTTTTTAGGTATGGCTTTATTTTTTCCAACATTTTTCAAGATTAATTAAATAAGAGTAGATTTTATATTTGTCCTTTGTAGTTCCCCAAATACCATAGGCAATTCACATATTTATTATCATATGCTACCACATTCATTTTATGAAAGATACTGTGAATTTTACAAGCACCTTTACTTAGCATGTTTCTTCCATATCTCAGCATCTAGGTTGGAAATTTGTTCTCAAGTATATTCTACACACATATTGATAAAAAATAACATAATAGAAATTATCTCCAATTTTAGTTTTAATTCCAAATAGATACATTCTTAGTTATTACTGATATTTGCAGTTAGATAATACAGCCTCATAAAATTCAAAGATTATACCATCTTTGTTATAGATGAATTAAGACAGGAATAATTTAATTGCAGTATAAAATAATTTTAAAGTAATATACTTGATAACATGCAAAAACAAGAAAGATAAAAATAAATTTATATCATTGAATAAGTTTCCGAAGTCTAAAGTGTTAGCGTGATTTTGCAATTTAGAGAAAGAGCTTTTAAGAGCAGATATAATCAAATTCAGATTTCTATACAATTTCTGAGGTTCATTTTTGGCAATTGGGAAAAGGCCATGCAATGTGTCATTTAAAATAACAATTCAAATGCTTCTAATAAATATGCTGAAGTTCTTGGAATATCACCTAATATCCGAGTTACAAGTTTTATCATTTGTGAAGTTATGGGTTTTTCTATGAAATTTAATTTCAAACATTCTTCTCACAAAGAACATCATCTCATATTTTTATCCATAAGTTTTACTGTAATAAAAGTAAATTATACTGTGATTCTCCCTAAAAAATCTTAAGTGCGTTTTTCAGACAAAAAAAAAAAATACTTTATAAAATTAAAAGCACTGTAAACAGAGATATTTTATTGAATTTCAGTAATGGACTAGGGAATAATTAAGAAGGGAATTAGTATTTATTGAAGGCCTACTATAAGCCAATAAACATGCTGAGCACTTCAAATATAATATCTACTAAGCAGACTCTACTTCTGGTCTTTTATTAGCTTTAGAAATATGTGGTAATAAATTTCAATATTAATAACAAAATGAACTTGCTAGGTATGTTACTATGGATAACTATAGGAGTACTACTCCGGGATGATTTTCCATTTACTATTCCTATCTATCTAAACTAAATACACATACGCACACAAATACACACACAATCGGTTTTCTGTTTAACTTTACAATTATTCATCATTTATGGAACTGGTTTGAAACTTTAATAACACGATCTCATTGAATGCTCAACGACACTCCTGAGAAGTATGAATTTGAATCCCAATTTGCAGATGAAGAAATTGAGGTTCATCCTGTCATGGTCATCCAACTACTAAATTTAGAGTGTAAATTTGAACTCAGTATTCCATATGATTTACCCTCGTAAACTCTATAATATATTGGCTCATGCTAGATCTTAGCAAATTCTAGCATTTAACTCCATGGAAAGGTCAGCTCCTTC
>NW_011888878.1:4492097-4534929 GCF_000151845.1 Pteropus vampyrus
TTTTTTAAAGTGTTTCAGAGGATTGTAACCTACTAACTCTGAGATGACCCCCATTTATCCCTGCCTCCTAGTACTCATGTCTTTGTGCAATCTTCTCTTGTTTTATGTGAGTAGAACCTATGACTCACTTCAAACCTATAGAATACAGCAAAAATGACAGGATATCTCCTTAATGGTTATGCTACATACAATTTCAACATCTATCTTGCTAAAGATTCTCTCTCTAGCTGACTATAATAAAGTTAAGTGGCCACACT
Source organism: Pteropus vampyrus (assembly GCF_000151845.1). Lineage (NCBI taxonomy): Eukaryota > Metazoa > Chordata > Mammalia > Chiroptera > Pteropodidae > Pteropus > Pteropus vampyrus. The sequence goes on from NW_011888878.1 coordinate 4,492,355, forward strand.
GAAGAGGTCCATGTGGCAAGGTAGTGAGTGTGACCACTGGCCAACAACCAGCCGGAAAATGAGAGCAGCCTCTCACTTAGGCAAACAAAGAGCTGAGGTCTCATTCTAAATGTCCATAAAAGATTAATTCTGTAATGACCCATAAAAGCTTGGAAGTATTTTTTTTCCCTGTTGAACCTTGACATTAGACTCCAGCCATGGCCAGCACCTTGACTGCAGCTTTTGGCTGAGACCCTAAAGAAGAAAACCTCCCAAAGCCATGCTCAGACTCTCAACTTACAGAAACTGTGAGAAAATAAGCATTTGTTAATTTAATACACTAGTTTGTACTAATTTGTTATACAGTAATAGGTAATTAAAATATGGAGTGAGTATTTCGTGGAAGAAAAACATGGACTTCCTTGGGCTATTCTATCAGGCATACCATCCTAAGCAATAGGTGGATCTTATATCCTCTTTTTATGATTTACACTTGAGGAACTCATAGACACTCCATAGACAATGGACAATCAAATATTATTTGTCATCCCAAATAAAATTACGGTTTTATTACTAAGGGGAAAAAGAACATCGGGATTCTGGGAGTCAATTAAATTTCTAAAATTATTAAATCTTGAAGAATGCTATGTATAAAATTAGAGGTCATAGATAAATGTGTCCCTGAATCATATTTATAATTATACAACCATAGCATGAGATAATGATGAAGCAAGATAAGTAGCAAGTAATACCATTTAATTTATGATAATTGTATTATAATAAATCATAACTGTACTGAAACTTCTGCTTTTTAACTTGTCAGATATGTAAAAACACTATTAATGCCAAATAAAATCAATACCAACCACTCAAGATTTATAGATGAGCTCAAAATAATTTGGTATGAGAAAAGTTAGAATATATAGTTAAAATATAAGCATGACCCTAATGTGTCACGTCTTAATTAAACATCATTAATGACTAATCTATTTCTTCACTGTTTTTTCTACTTTTGAACTCATAGGCTTTGGATAATCTATGAACATTTGACTAAAATAGAGCATCAACAATAAAAACAGGAAAATAAGAGAAAAAGTAGCTGATAAAAATAAAATTAGATACGACTGTTTTTCCAAGACACCATACAAATTCAAATTATTGAATAAATGACCTGTCCTAAATATATATTTATTTAGGAATTATTCTATTATTGTTTTAGTTGTCAATAGTCTTAAAATTTAAATCACTTTATATAAACAGAATTGTCACCATCATCAGTCCGCAGTTTAAAAATTCCCATCAACAGCCTCTAAAACAGCACATAGCACTACTACTACTACTGCTGCTGCTGCTACTAAGTCACTAGGGTTTTATGGTCATCATTCTCCTATTAGGTTTCTACATTTGTTTTCTAAGATGCACACATATTTCCCTTTGAGGAATTTACAGAAAGTATGAATTATAAGCATCCTAGAATTCTTATAGCATAGAGAAAATTTAGCAAAGAAAAAATAGACAACAAAAGAGAAAAAGATTAATACATAGAACAAAAATATATTTTACATTGCAAATTCTGTATTAACTGCCTTGGGTTTTATTTATTCTTAAAATTATAAACCCTGTACATGTTAAACTTGGAAAAGTTAGAAGCACTAATTATATAATCAAATTCTTTGTATTTGTTCCATAAAGTCTCTAGCAATAACTAGTGTAAGGCCTCCAATCTTATGCTATATAAAAGAGTGAGAGCATAATTGAGAGAGAGAGAGAGAAAAGAAATTTAGCGGTAATTTTATGGAACCACAACCTCTATTCAGACTCCTCATCCATAAAATAAAATTAGGGATGATACTTAATACCAAAATAAGTTATTAATTAATACTTAAAGAATTTGCAACATCAAAATAAAAATTAGTGCAATGTGAATGGATAATTAACAAGAAAACCAATTTCAGTGGAAAAAAATATTTAAAATTGTGCCACCTCAGGAATTATAAAAAAGTAAAACATGTTATATATTTGGCTATTAAGTGATCAAGATATATTTTATTGAAGTGGTTCTGAGTTCTTAAAGGCCCATTAATAATGTCAACTAGTAAGTAAATAGTAAACATTTGTTGAGTAAATGAGTGAGAAAATGATGGGAATATAAACATAATAATTTCTGAAGGAAAATTAGCAATATGTTTCAAGAACTTAAATGTGTTTTGGACCCTTGGACACAGCAATTCATTATTTTATATATATTTTAATTTAAGGCTTATATATAATTTATTATGTATAATTATATATATAATTATATATAATATACAATATATTTATTATGTGCAATTACATACACATAATTTATGTAATATACATGATTTATAAAAGCACATATAAGTTACAAGTGAAAGAATTATCAATGACTGTATTTACGTAACAACTGTCCAGATAAAGAAATGGAACATTACAAACATCTTATAATCTACTCTCATGCCCTTTGCAATCACTGCTGTCCCTCTCTTTCTAAAATTAAAAACCATTCTGACTTCTAAAACTCAGATAGTCACTTCAGATAGTCACTAGAGCTAAAATGTAAATCTAGTTTTGTCTGATGCTGAATCCATGTACTTTCCATTTTGTCATCTGCCGGAGCCAGCCGGCTGAGGTGAATAGTACCTGAGAGGGGGAGTGAGGATTAAAAAAAAGACAGAGACAAGAGATAGAGTCGGGAGGGTGTACAGTGAATACTGCAGCCCCGAGTTTATTTAGAACACATTCTTATAGCTTCGTTATGAGTAAACAGCAGTCAAAACCCAAGGTCAGCCAAGTCACACATCTTGCAGAACGATGAAGCACAGTACTCTCTGCTCTGCAATCAAGCTTCCTTCTTGAAAAATACCGAGTGCTTAAAATAGTTTAGTGCCACTTATCTCAGAGCTCGCCAGGTTAGCTCAGCTCCCAACATTTCCCCCTTTTTTATTTTTTAAATGCCTGAACTCTCCTGGTTCTGGCTCAAGGCGACTGTACCTGTCTTAGGTGATCCCCTCACCAGATCTGGAACTTACCTGTCATCGTACGTGCATTCCGTCATGGACGCCCTGTCTGAGGTTGTCCAGTCTCTGAGGGAGTCTTACCCGTCTTTGACTACCAGCTCCCGCGGGAGGGAGATGTCTCATCTTTCAAGCCATATATCGAAGCCTTACATGATGTAGGTCGGCCTGAAGTTTTATCATAGCACTAATGAAGTTTTTCAGTAAAGAAGGAAGCAGACACAAAACAACAATTACATAGGCCCCTATAGTCAAAACAGAAGCAGCCAGCTGATAGAAGGAAGACCATGAGGGGACAAGGCCCTTAAAGTGATCCAAGAAGTCAGAGGTCAGTTTATCAGTGTCAAACTGCAAGGGTTTAGCATTTTTAAGTCCTTGTATTTCTTTATGAAGGTTAATTAAATCTAAGGATACATTAGCATTGTGCCATATGCCTTTTAAATGATATTTTACTCAATCCCAGTCATGACTAGTCTCATTATATCTTTTAGATGTGACACAGATCCAATGATACTCCATATGACATTCTAGTTGAGACCTAATTTTTAGACTCTGGATTTTATCACCCAGGTATTCCACTGTCTCATACAGAGCATCTAACTTTTGTTCTAATTTTCTATCTATATTTTCCTGTGTTCTCAATGCTAAAGTAACATTTCTAGATAAATCATTGACATAATGAGCAGTTTGTACAGTTTGTGTTAAGAGCCACCGCAGCGGTGGCAGCAGTAGCTATAAGAGATACAATAGCAAGTATTCCTGCAACAATTAACCCAATTACCCTCCTTTGTCTGCTGAGGGCTTTATTGATTTTTTCTATCACTTGCAGGCCTCAGTCAGCATACCAAGGCCCAGTAGTGTTCACTGGAATCATGACAAAAGATGGCTGATGCAATACCATGACAACGGTGCCGTCAGGCACTAGAGAAATACAATTAGACAGATTACAATTTTCACAAGTTACTTCAAACTGAGTCTCATTCCAGGTAATGTTAATTGCTCCTGACAAAAGAACTTGGGGAGAGTTGACACACGCCTGTACTGCTTGACCCTTGTCTATCATAGTGCCATTGCCCTTCTCATACCCCTTTATCACATACTGCATGGCAGCCGCCAGTTTCCAAAGGTAAGTTTGCCAATGTCCAGATTCTAACTGCCACAATCCGGCCGAGATTTCTGTCCCATATTTTAGAGGTTTTGACCAGTCCAGAATGCTATGATTTGTACCACCTACATTATATCTAACAGGCTTCTCTTGATAACACCTTTTCCATAATATAGTCTTATTGGTAGTTCTGTCTCCCTTGCCACAGGGGCAGAACTCCTGTGGTGCCCCTTGGGCAGAATTATCTACATGTCCATCTGGTGCTCCCAGTTGCACCACTTGAGCACCTTCAGACCAAGATTGTCTTGTGATATTCAGGCACCCTGGAGCTGTCCCATTAGCCACAAAGCAGATGGGCAGCCCAACTCCAAAGCCAGTATAGTTAAAAACTGCGCTCTGTCTGATCATCCTTCCCATAGATGGCATGTCCAGCAGGGATGTGTTGCTCACTTTCACAATGACCTCAGGTCCTTGCCACATTGTTGGATGTAAGAGAGGTGGGTCAGGAAAGTATGCCCAGTAAAATTCACCCTCAGCTGTCATCTCCAGGCTCAGCAAGATCAAGGTTAGGGTCATCCTGCCGGGTGACTGGTGGAGCAGCGAAATGGACCAACTTCTCTGGCAACCACCTGGCATTTTCTGCATCCTGTGGAAAAACACAAACATGCCTTCGTCCCCATATTAGTACTGGGTTGGGGCCATGCCGATTAGTTTTGAGCATCAGAAATTCAGTTTTTTGAGCATCAAAAAGAATTTGTGGAGAAACTGGGTAGGTTTCCTCCTTTTTTATTTAGTTTTTTGATTTTTGAGGGCATCATGGCATCTTTTTGTCATGTTTGCTCGACTAGTCAGATAACATTTCCCGCATGGACTTTCCCAGCAGGGCAGCAGCCACAGCAAATCCTTTCATGTATGAGGGCCCAATATCAGAGCACAATCTGACGTAATAGTTTAAATCCCCTTCTTTTCTAAAGGGCCTCAGTGCTGCCTGACAGGCGGAGTTGGCATTTTCATAGGCTAGCTGTTTTACCAGCAGAGAACTGGCTTCCAGGTTCCCTAAAAGCCGTGAAGCAGCCTGCAACAAGCGTGCCACAAAGTCCTGGAAACTCTCATCAGTGCCTTGGCGGATCTTAGACAAATCTTCAGTTGGCTTCCCTGATGGGGGCACCTTATACCAAGCCCTTTTTGCAACGGTATTCACTTGAGCATACGCTCCAGGATCAAAGGCCAGCTGATTGGCCAAAAGGAGGTAAGGGCCTTCCCCAGCAAGCATGTCATAAGTAATTGGTATATTTTGCCCCTGATTAACCTCTGCAGTGGACCTACACTGTTCTGCAAATTCAGATTTCCAAAGCAAGAAGTCTCCTCTTGACAAGCAGGCTTGCACCAGCTATTTCCAATCCTCAGGGGGCAAGGCTTCTGCAGACAACGTTTCTAACATTTCCTGGGTAAATGGAGCAGTAGGCCCATACCGCGCACAAGCCATTTTTAACTCTTTCAACTGCTTAAAAAGAATCCCTCTATGAGTGCGCACTAGGTTTCCCTGAGCATCCTGTACTTCATGAACCGGGAAAGCTAAATGAGACCCAGCCATATCTTCTCCCCTATCCCTCGCGGCCTACAATGATTGTTGTAGAGGTGACTTTCCTACCAAAAGCGGGCGTGATCCCTGATCCTGGACCAAGGAGATTACAGGGGGTGGCTGGACAATATAAGGAGGTGCAGACTCCTTTTCAGGAACTGGTGGATCCAACTGAAGCTTCCATTGGGACCCTCCCTGCTGTTGTGCCGTCTGCTGCATCTGCAGCTGCTGTAATTGCACAGTCACCACAGCCAGCGAAGCCTGTAACTGATTCACTGTATCCTCTAGCGGATGTATCTCTTCCTTTACTGAGGTTGTGGAGGTTTCCTTGGTAAATGCCACAAAAGGCAGAGGGTCCTCCTCATCATGATATCGGGCGGCTTCTTCCTCTAATTGAGCCGCATGCCCTGGGTCTAAAGGGTCTTCCTCATTCTCATAAAAGAGGGAAGTAAAAGGCGCACCTAAACCTTCATCAGGCGGCGCCAAGGGCTTAGTTTCACTTTGGTTCTCAGTTGTGCTCTTTCTTTCAGAGCTCTCTGTAGCTGAGGTAGTCTTAGGGTCCTGACCTTCCTGCTCCTGCCACTTATCCCTCTCATGTCACGGGTCTAAGCAGTCTCGGACCAGGGTCCACAACCCAAAAGTGTCCACCGGGACCTTACCAGGCTCATGAACATCATAATAATCTTGCAGCTTTTCCCCTACCCTTTTCCAGGTTACTAAATCAACTGTCCCTTCCTCCGAGAACCAAGGGCAAACTTTTTGTACAAAAGCTAAAAAATTGCAAAGCTGTTGCTGTCCCACCCAAGCCCCGCGAACACGTAGCATATTCTTAAGCATGTGCACAAAAATCATACGGCTATTTCCGTTGCCCATTCTTGCTTCTCCCGAGTACTCGCCGCACCCTCACTTTATTTCAGAATGTTCCCTTTATTCAACTGCGGTGTCCTTCACTGTATCCCCCCGTGCTCAGGTCCCTGTTCCGGCGCCACTTGCCGGAGCCAGCCGGCTGAGGTGAATAGTACCTGAGAAGGGGAGTGAGGATTAAAAAAAAGACAAAGACAAGAGATAGAATCGGGAGGGTGTACAGTGAATACTGCAGCCCCGAGTTTATTTAGAACACATTACTTATAGCTTCGTTATGAGTAAACAGCAGTCAAAACCCAAGGTCAGCCAAGTCACACATCTTGCAGAACGATGAAGCACAGTACTCTCTGCTCTGCAATCAAGCTTCCTTCTTGAAAAATACCGAGTGCTTAAAATAGTTTAGTGCCACTTATCTCAGAGCTCGCCAAGTTAGCTCAGCTCCCAACAGTCATATGACTTTATGTGTCTTGGGGGCTGTGTAATTGCAAAATTGTATTACTACAGAACACATATAACATGCTTAGCATCGTAAAATGAATATTTGGTACCTAGAATTGGATTTTTTGAATTTGTAGTGAACGATTACATGAATCAATAATTTAATAAATGTTTTTTGAGCATCTCTTTGTCAGGCAGTAGTCCAGATATGGTGGATACAAAGGTGAAAAAGAAAGTCAATGTATTGCCCTTGGAAATTTGCATTTTACTGGAAACTGGAAGAAAATAAAATTAAGTAAGTAAGTAAGTAAGTAAGTAAGTAATTCCATGCATGCGTATGCTATAAAGGAAGTAAATACAGTTTTGTGATGCCCAGTGAAGTGGGGGATAGGAAAGGAGTCAAAGCATGAGAAGGAGCCCACTTATATTCTAAGCCTAAACAAATCAGACTCATGGAAGGGCAAAGGTGTTATATTTTAAAAAATCTCCATGTTTTCTCAAAGAATTTTGAGCAGGGCTGCTTGAACCCAGTGTACAAAATGGAGAAGCTATACAATGCACCAAAAGATAGGCAAGAACTGGCCTTCAAAGACTTATCAGACATAGAGAGATATCAAGGTCTATTTCTACGGTTTTATTTATCAATATCTGAACTGATATTTGTCTTTAGAAGATCACTCTTATTCCTGTGTGGAAAATGAGCTATCGCAGAGTGAGAATAAAAGTTAGAAGCCCAATGAGAAAGATGCTGCAGTGGCCTAGGCAAGAAATATGATGGCATGGACTTGGGTGGCAGCCTTGGAGGTGGAAAGATAAATCGTGAAGGATTTGCTAAAGGCATGGCTGATGGACTGGAGAGAGACAAAACAGGAAGAATTGAGGATGCTTTCAGGGATTTGGGCTAGAAAGACTAGATGCATCCCTCTTGGGAGCCACATCTCACCTAGCAAAGAAGTTTACATAATTCAGGAGACGTTACAATAGATACAAGCTACAATTTTCAAATAATTTACTCTTCACAAGACAGTCATTAAGGTTTTCCTGTGGACATTACCACTTCTATTCATATTAATGCTGATGTGCTTTCTTAAGTAAGGGAATGAAGGTTGAATCTAAAAACATCACAGAGTATCCCATCATGTAAATGTCACCCAATGCATGTGGTGTATATGTATGTGTGTGAAAGAGAGAGAATAAGAGAGAGATGGGGAAAGGGGGAAGAAGAAAGGGAAGGGAGTAGGGAGAGAAAAGACAGAGGGAAAGGAGAGAGAGAAAAAGAGAGAGAGGAGAATGTAGAGGCAGTGGTTTTGCTGGGGTGAGATAGATTTGCTAGCAAATGGCTGGGATCAAACAAAGTGATTTTAGAGGTTTGAAAGTTTGGAGCCTAATTTGGATGCTGTTTTATTGGATGCAATATTTGTGCCTTTGATTTCAAATACAATTTGCAGGAATCAAAAGCACAATTTAGTCTCACCATAGTATTGTGACTGATGCGTGAGGTCTTATTCTGAATTAAGAATAATAGTTTGCGATTTAGAATCTAAAGTATAGGTTGATGATATTTTTATTTATACAAGAACTGAGGATTGAGACTGGAGACAGCACTGTGTCAGAGAGACTGTGATTATTTTAAGGTTTCTCAGTATGTTGACATTTCAAAAAGTCATCATCAGGCTGACTAGTTAGAACAGCTTGAGGACACTGGTATCTGAGACAAAGTTTGAGGTATTAGAAAAAAAATGAAATAAAGTGAGAGGGAGTAGATAAGTGTTAAAGACAAGATTTGTTCTCAATTGTACTAAAGTCTATTTCCCAAATAGTAATATTTGCCAGAAAGGAATTCAAACCAAGGATTTCTTGAAACTACCAAACAAATTCAATTTAACTTTAAATTGATATACAAACATAAAGCGTTAAAAACATCTTAGACATGATTGAGACCAAGGCTCTTTTTTGAAAATATAAAATTATAGTAAGATCCATTTTCATAAAGACATTAAGTTCATCTTGCTGCAGGCACATAGGTCCAGCTGGGTAACTTCTTGGATCACTTGAGTCCCACTTTACCTGCTTCCCCAAGACACCCAAATTACTGCTTGTTTTTATCAATTTAGTAAAGCAATAATTTTTCCTGGAATTTTTTAAAACTTTTCATTGTCAAATTGACCATTTGTTAAAGCATCCATCTCTACTTTTCCTGAAAAAGTCTCACATGCAACACCAATCAAATTCAGCCAAAGATAGTATCAAAAATAACTGTCAAGTCTTTACCCTTCCTCACTGTCTATGCCCAACAGCATTATTAAAGAAAAAAAAAAAAGCAACTAAATGAAAGATTACATTTTATGGAATAAAATATCGAAGTCTTTTGAAAATGAATAATCAAAAAAAAAAAAAAAGAAAAGACTAGAAGAGAACCTACGGTAGATTCCTAAGAATGTTGACTTTTCTCTGTTTTAAGGTTAAGGCTCATTTATTTAATGTGATGGAGAACGCTGGAGCTAAAAGCCTGTTTAATTAGCATTTTCATCTGGCCACTTGGACTATTATTACTCTAAGATTTTGAAATAGTAATGAATTCTTAAAAATAAATACTTTTATTCTTTCTGCATGATATATCAGTAAATTATTTTTCTTGCTTTCAGTTTTATCTTCTAAATGTTTGTCCTATATTCTACATTGTCATCTGTTCAAGAGAAAGCTTTCCTTCTTTTTATAACACAGAAGCATGCGGGAAAAAAAAGAAAAAATATGTAAAAACAAAATCTACCTAAGACTCATTTTAGGCATGTTTCAGGTAAATTTCAAGAATTCCTTTAATACAGAAACAGAGCTGTCTTTGGCCTGGGACAAGAGCCACAACCTTTAACAGGCACTACGTGATGTTATTTCAGGTGTGCTAGTGGAGACATCATTCAGTTCTTTCCCAAATATCTAACTCTAGTTTCATCACTGGCTATACATAATCAGCACAATGGTATTTCTTCTTAGAAGTCTTTTCAAATGCAACAACTTCTATTCATTTACCTGTATGAATATCCTCTCTATGATTTCATTCACTCCTATCAGCCAGCCACCAGTTCCATAGTGATGACTCTTAAGGTACAGCTTTAGGTTATGTTTCACACATGTCGCCAATTCGATAGACCCAACTGCCTAAAAGACTTAGATATATTATTTTACTAAAACTCAATGCGTAATCCCAAACTCAACATCATCTACCTCATTCTGACATATCACCATTCTTTTCAGAATGTAAGTATAACGCAGGAGCTTCAGGCCTGGAACTTACACCTGGGTTTTGATATTCCGGAAGAACCACCAGGAGGGCCAGAGGGGTGAGAGATAACTTTTATTACTTAAAAGGCAGGGAAGCTTCAGCAGGCTTGTCGAAGCTACAGGAATAAAGCTGCTAACCAAGAGTAAGCAGAGTTTTTTTATGCACACAAGCAGAAGGAGGGGTTATCTCATTGTGGGAGCAGCCGCTTTTGCCTTCTCTGAGGGATGGGAGCAAGATGTGCTGCTTGGTTGCAAGAGCAGATAACGTCCATGGGAGCAGCAGAAAATGTCTTTGTATACTGCCTTCTTTGGCTGCTGGCTGGGCAGATATCAGTCTTCTGAGTATGTAGAGGGGCTACGTTCCAAGTTAACCCTGCAGACAGCTATCTATAGATTTGTTTCTGTTTTGTTAGTGTATTGATGTGGTTCTTCACCACCCTCTTGGAAATGTACATATCTCCTTTTTTGCAGAACGCTTTTCTCTCTCCACACTTTAACCATGGGGTTTCAATCACAGGTCCCTGTTCAAGGTGAGTTGGTGGTGGAACGGGGAGGAAAAAGTCCATGCTGCTCAGGTGGTTAGGAAATGAAGCGATTCATCAGGGCTATACTCAGCACCTTGCTGCTTTCTACATTCTCATCAATAACTTATAATAACAGGAGTGGATATTATAGCATGGTTTATTTTACCTCATTATCAGGCAGATATTTTTAATATTTAAACCTGTTTGAAAGTGAAATAGGATGCTTTACAATACATAAGCTTTCTGAACAGGAAGTCTGAGGCTGACAATCATATGTTAGGAATGCTATAGACATTATTCTCGAAAGGGTCTTATTTGTAAACTCTCTATCATTTCTTAATGTTTTCTTAAGCATGAGCAAGAGTCATTTTAATCTTTTTCATCATTCCACTTTTAATCTGTGCTTAGCTAGGATGCCATTATTCCAAAACTATAATTAGCCCCATTATTTTGGTTGTTTTACTTCCCATGGGAATATTTCCTTGGTGGTGGGAGCATTTATAGATGTCAGAGTGAAGTTATCTGTGTTTGTACTTAATGGAGGTGAACATCTTGATATCTGTGAAATCTCCATTGAACAGGAGTTAGAGGGCTACAGATAAGGTGCTAATCCCCAGCCATGTGCCTCCTCCTCCCCACACAGTGTTCAAGTTTACAAGGACAAGCAAGGGCTTTTCAATACTACCTCTAAAAATATTCTCATTCATCTATTAAACACCTAATATCTGTCAGGTATAGACAAAACTATAAAGAACATTTCTTTGGTCTTTATAGTAAGGGCATATTTTTAAATCCCGCTGCCTCTTACCTTTCAGCTTGCACATTTCATAAGGGCTCTTCATTTACTGCAAAATGTCACCAATGTTGATAAGGCCAGCAACTGCTTGCAAAATTCATTCTACCTTTTCACTAAAGAACAACAGCATAGAAGGTTATCTCATCTAAACCATCTCATGGGTAGTAAGGTTATAAGAGAATTACAACTTTTAATAGATTTTAAATATTTATGTGGTAGAGGCATTTGTTTAAGGCTATTCATAGTATTTTTAGCTACATGGCATTTTATAGGTATCTAGATACTGAATCTATAAGTTAAGAAAACAGATTTTTATTTTTTTTCATTAAGATTGAGAACCCACACTATATCAAAAATATATACAAGTGTACAAAGATTATACCATTTAGATTAGATTTCTAATTCAGATCTTGTAAAACACACACATATACACAACATAGCTATGATACCTTGATTTGTTTTCTTTTATAGAAATTAAAATTTTGAGTCCAGTTCTAATTTTTACATTTGTTTAAATACATATATTGTGGAAATAAATGGAGACTGCTGAGATGAAAACAAATAGAGCTTGCTTGCTATCACAAGAGAGTCAGACCCATCACTTGTGTTTGGCAGAGACTTAAAGCAGGCAGGGGAGTGGAAAATTTTTATAGTAAAAAATAAAAAAGAAAGGCTTAAGGTATGATTCACTGTAGATTGGTGGCAGAAGAAAGCTGGAGGCCGGCTGACAAGAAATGGGGCCTCTTGTGTGATTAGCACCTTGGAAAAACTCTTATGAATTAATTCCAATTGTATTTGATAGATGGAAATCAATTTAGTACTTAAGGATAGGTGGAGCTAATGAAATAAGGCTTCTGATTGTATTTGTCAAGATATATGTGCACTACTGTTTCCCAGGTGGTTTGTATTTAAAGAAGGCCAATTATCAAAACTATGTAAGAATAAAAAAGATTGCAGAAATGCTCAGGTTTAATTTGTTTAATATTTAATACTTTGCTATTCACCAAATCTCATAAAAATAATTGCAGTAAAAGTACCAAACATCTCTACTTCGTGATAAAATACCATTGCACCTGGCATATCTAAATTGTTTACTTATAAACTGCCGGCATTTTCACCTTAATGAAAATAAAACTAGAAAAAAATTATTTGCTTAAAATAGATCTAAATTATCACCCATAGATTGAAAAAGTAGATACTTTTCAAAATGTACTTAATCAAGAAAAATTTCTATTAAGTCTCTACAATATAGTTGGAGCACATGACTACAGAGCTTTTTGCAGAGTTCTAATGTATAATGGGTTTTTCAGTAAATCAGGTTATTTTTAGGGTGTTAGTTTAATGTTTAGTTGATTAAGACTTTTTAAATACACTCTTTCAATTCATCCGATTAGAAAATTTGAGATTATGTACATAGAATATGTACCTTTGAAAGAATGGCCCAGGGCTTAGATTATAATATTTGGTCTCAAAGTTTACCAAGTGTTGATAAGCTACAAAAGCAAAGACATTTTTAAATATTCCAGAGCACTGCATTTTCTTCTTGTAAAATGAGGCCAATACACTTTAAACTTCAAGGCAAGCTACTTTTTAAAATAAAAAGGAAGTATATGGGAAATGAATAAATTACCTTGAAGTGGCCATTGTATACTATTTTTCCTTCTTTAAAGAGAGTAATATGTTATGTGTGTGATAAGGATTATAATATCCATTTTTAGAAATTGAAGACAACTTCAGACAAATATAACATTCTAAAAGCAAAATAGACAAGAATTACATATCCAAGATGAAGGTTTATAAATGTATTGGGACTCAAACATCCCTTGGATCTAACAAAGAAGACATGGGTGTCACCCCCAAACTATATCATATTCATATGCATGAGTAAAGAGTTTATTGTCATAAAATTTTCTGATACAGTTTAAATAAAATCTAGAATGAGGAACTTAAAAAGTAGAGAATTAAATTTGTTTCTTGTTGCTCAGCAGATAATTTTAATGGCTGATCCCCAAATTATTTCATTATGAACATTTTTTTCTTTTTTAATGGCATCTTATTTTATTTTCTTTTTTAAATTTATTTTATTAATTCATTTCAAGTATACAATACATTGGTTAGACATCTATATAGTTTGTAAAACGATCTCCCCAACTGCTCCCTCCCTCTCCTGACCCTCCACCTAGCCAACTTATTTTAATGCTAACTGCATTCCCTATGCTGGGCTCCTCATCCCCGTGACCATCCATCAGCTACTAATTTGTATTTCTTTAACCCTTCATCCCATTCTCTCCGGCCCCCAAACCCCCTCCCTTCTGTCTATCACCAAATTGTCCACTTTATTTGTGAGTCAGTTTTTGATTAGTTTGTTCTTTTTATTCCTTAGATCCCACATATAAGTGAAATCATATAGTGTTTATCTTTCTCTGTCTGACTTTAAAAATACCTTCTAGATCCATCAAATCAATATCTTTTTCCATCTCCTTCCTTTAGTCTGTGTGTGTCTTTTAATCTGAAGTGAGTCTCTTAATCTGTGTGTGTCTTTTAATCTGAAGTGAATCTGAAGTGAGTCTCAGCATATGTAGGGGTCTTGTTTTCTTATCCTTTCAGCCACTCTATCTTTTGATTGGAGCACTTAATTCTTTTCCATTTAAGATACCTATTGATAGGTTGTTACCATTCTTTCTTTTTTCTTTTTTTTCTTTTTTTTTTTTTTTAGGCGAGGCAACCCTTGGTTGGCTTCACAGATTGCAAGGACCTTGTCAGCTTACAATCCCTTCTTTTTCATTTTTTTATGCCTACAGCACCTGTCTTCCTAGGTGGTCTCCCATGCAAGTACTAACCAGGCCCGACCCTGCTTAGCTTCCGAGATCAGACGGGATTGGGCTTGTTCAGGGAGGTGTGGCCGTAGACTATAACCATTCTTTATTCCTGTTTTTGATACATGTTTTTCTTCTTAAAGAAGTCCCTCCAAAAAAAAAAAAAAAAAAGAAGAAGTTCCTCCAACACTTCTTGAATACTGGCTTTATGGTGATAAATACCTTTAGCTTATTTTTGTCTGCAAAGCTCTTTATCTGTCCTTCAACTCTAAATAATAGCTTTGCTAGATAAAATATTCTTGGTTGTAGATCCTGGGTCTTCATCACATCAAATAGTTTTTGCCAAGCCCTTCTGTCCTGAATAGTTGCTTTTGAGAAATCAGTGCCATTTTTATGGGTGTTCCCTAATAAGTAACTATCTGTTTTTCTCTTACTGCTTTTAATATTCTTTCTTTATATTTAACCTTTGACATTTTAATTATGATGTGTCTTGGTGTGGGCCTCTTTGGGTCCCTGGTTTTGGGGGTTCTCTGAGTTTCCTGGGGTTGTATGTCCATTTTCTTCACCAGGTTAGGGAAGTTTTCCATCATTATTTTTTCAAACAACTGTTCTTGATTTCTTTAGATACGCCAATCAGATGGATATTTGGACCCTTAATAGTGTCTCATATGCTCCTTAAATTATTTTTATAGTCTTGGATTCTTTTTTCTTGCCATTGTGATTGCATGTCCTTGGCTTTTCCATTCTCTAGATAGGTCATTTTATCCTTTATTCACTTTGTTTATTCCTTCATTTATTACATTTAGCATACTTCTCATCTCAGATAATGTGTTTTTCATTTCAGACTGGCCCCTTTTATAATTTCATTTCCATTTTTATCTCTTTGTTGGAGTTCTCTACATTTCTCAAAAGTTCATTGAGCATGTTTATAACTAGTGTTTGAACTCTGCATCTGTTCAGTTACTTGACTCCATTATATCTGGATCTCTATTCTGTTCTCTCATATGGTTTCTGCTTCTTTGTCTTCCCATTTTGGCTGCCTTTCCATGTCTGTTTCTATGTACTAAGCAAAGCTCCTAAGTCTCCCGGTCTTATTAGTGTGGATTTGTGAAGTAAGTGTCCAGTGGCACAGTCCTAAGAGGGGTTCAGCTGCAGGCCAAACTTAGCCCAAGCCTGTGCCCCTCTGGGTCCACCTGTTAAGATTCAGCAAGCAATTCACAGATACTGTGCTTATAATTGCCTCAAAAGGCCACACCAGAACCCGGGCCAGCTGCCTCCAGTGTGAGTCTAGGTGATGCTCAGCAAGGAGCAACTGACTTGCTGAGAATATACCTGGATATGGCTTGGGTAGGGCTGCGAGTTGGGGGAGGCGGGATTTCGGGGAATCCTCAAGGTAGAGTGACCTCTGTTATCCAGTTTGATGACTTCATGAAAATGGCTGCACTGTGTCAGTGCACTGGGAGGGCTCAACAGGGAACAATGGATACCACCGGCACTTCTGTATTGTGCAAGTCTTGCCTTGACCCTCACTTGGACAGTGTCTTCCTGTAAGTCCATGGTGCCCACTGCACGCAGCTGAATCGGCACTGGTGCTCAGAGTGAGCAAATCCATCACCTCAAAAATCCACTTACGGACACAGCCCCTTTAAAATATGTCTGCCGCTGCCGCTGCCTCAACCTCTGCTGGAGACCTGGCAGTCCTGCATCCTCGCCCCATCCTACCTTCTGCTGTTGCAAGGTGATTTTTCGGATTTCTTCCTAGTTGTATGGCTTGTTCATCTAGATCCCAGGCAATTTTTTCTTGCTGCTTGATTCTTGTTTCTGTCACAACTATGATTTGGTCATCAGTGCGATGAACAGAGCCTCTATCATCTACGCCACTTTTTCCCTCTGTCTATTATGAACATTTTTACTGTGAATTGGGATGTCAACTCATATTTTATACTTTGATAAAAATACTTTGAGCACATCAACATTCCTGTCCTGTTTCATGATTATAACACTACCTTTAGATTTATCATTTAGTCTCCTAAGTGACAGAGGGAAGAGCTCTTTGCAGTGGAACAGCCCTAGTTCTTGAGGCAGGTGATGTAATAATGTGTCATTTTGGTCTATTACATTGCTATGGGTTTATCTCTCAGAGACAAAAAAACTATAAAATTATAAATTGTTTTTCTCGACCTTAAATATTGAGTACCATGTTCTGGGCCATACTTATTCCACACAAATACAGTAAATTCTCACTGAGCGTTGTCAATAGGTTCTTGGAAACTGCAACTTTAAGTGAAACAACGTATAACAGAACCAATTTTACCTTAAGCTTACTGTTATAAACAAGAGTTCAGTTCTGATGGCATATTTCTGGTCATAAAAAAGTCACTAAACTTCTAAATAAATACCCCAAACACTTATAATATTAAACACTAAAATAAACAAATGTGAGCAATATATACATTTAAGCAAGATGAATAAAAATAAGGAAAACAATTTTTTTTCAACCTGCTTATTCCAGTTCAGGGTAGAGGGCCATATTCTATTCTGGCAACTTAGGGTACCAGGTGGGGATCTACCCTGGACAGGATTCTCTTCTGTCACAGGGCTCACACACACACACATGTACTCACTCATACTGGGACAATTGAGACATGTCAATGAACCTCACATGTACAGCTTTGGGATGTGGGAGGAAATCGAAGTACCTGGAGAAAACACACACAGACATAGGCAGAAATGCACACTCCACACACAGGGTGACCATGACTGGGAATCACTTTTTTTCTTATCAACATTATAACTAAACAATGAACAGAATGACTTTATTCGAGGACTTATTCTACTGGTGGAAGACTCTAGCTGAGTCAGCTCACCGTTTCTCTTTAATGGCATAATTTGCTTCCAGAAGAGGTTTTGTATAAAAATAGTTGGTACTTCATTTGAAACTCAGACAAGAGAGTGGGAGTTCTGAAGAAAATCCCAGCTGAAAAGGTAACTCCTTTATTCAAATCTAATTCCAGACAAGCTCCTGTTTTAGGAGGTGAGATGATTGACAAAATTGAATTTTTAAAAAGGCAGCTTTGGATGCAAATTCAAGAACTCGGAAGACTCTGATAAAAAGGCAGGACATATCCTGGTAAAATCATCTAAGAAAAGGTGAAAAGTTCTAGAAGCATTGTTCATCTCCAGATAAAGATAGAAGAAAGATCCTGCCATGTGGCTGACCTACCATGTAAACAGAAACCTAATCTGTTTCACTTTAATCTCCCTTCACTTTACCATACCAGATGGTGACCTTGAGGAGGGACCCTAAGGCCTGAGCCTCTTGATGGAATGCCCACTTATGTTTCACTCTTGTTTTGTTTTCCAGCCCTTTAAGCTAAGATATCAAGTTATTTTAAATTATACAAGCCTTTGGAAGTTTTTGTTTGTTTGTTTGTTTGTTTGTTTGTTTGTTTTATCTGGCCTAAGTTTTAATATCTAAGTCCAGCAGGTTAATCTGAGTGTTTGCATCATTCTAATAGCCAATAAGAATCAAACTGGAATAGAGGGTACTCTTAGCATTGGTTCTGAATTGACTGATTAAGAAACTGAGCACAGAACTGAGAGTATTTTTCCAGAGGTATGATGCAGATCTAGCATTTGTTCATAATTTAGATATACAGGAAAGTCTTGATTATCATCAGAAAATTTCAGTTAGGATGACATTACATAGGTGAAACAAATCAGAGTAGAATCTGGCTGAAGAAAATATCAGGCAAGTGGGAAACAGTTGTCATGAAATAATGAAATCTATTGTAGTTAATTATAAGAATAAATGGGAGTGGAGCTAAAGTTGCACAACTCCAGCATACTAAAGGACAGGCAATAGCCATGTAGGATCCCCAAATTAAAAGAACTGAAATTCTGGGTAAACTCAAGGCTCATGCTCACACTTGTCTACAACATCCAGGCATGTCTTTTAAAATTTGTTCCAATGTAGAGTCAGAGCAACCAAACAAAAAAATGACCACATCTCTTCACATATCTACTGCCCATAAATGATTACTCCATTTTTCTGTTTGTTTACCACATGAACTGTCTCTCAACCTTCTGCTTTTTACCTAATGTCTATTTTCTCTTGTCCACAAGAGTTCTTCTATTTGCAAACTCAATGATGATTTCCTAATTATTTTAGCTTCTCAGTTGACCATGCTGGATTTGGCAGTCTGTTCTTTATGTGTTTCCTGACTTATCCTTTGGATCACTTAGTTTTCTCTCATTGTATCTAGTCCTGGGTCCCAACATATCACTGCTGCTCCTTGGGCACATCCACTGTATTGTGCCATTCCGCAATGGGGGGTGATCACCTACTTTGCTCTGTTGTCCTACTTTTTTTGGTGAGTATAATAGCTATTCCACATCACCTTACAGGTATTCAAGTCAGCATTTGGGAGGCAAAAGATGCAACTAGTTTATGGCAAAACTGAGATAATGCATTTCTTCTCATTGTAGCAGCACAGTTCCCCACCCTGCCCCTGCCCATCACAGTCTTCTCCTAAGACTTAAAGGACTGACCTGAGGACAAATCAGTTTGTAGATACTATACTATGTCCAGATTGCTCTGCCTCTCAGGATAAAAATAATTTGTTACAAAGACTAAATGTGCTGACTTCATCCCATAGAATGTATTCAATTGTGCAGTCTCACATTTGCCACTAACGCTGAATCTCTGAACTAGTGGTTTGAGAAAGAGGTACCCAGTTCTTGGAATTTAGTTTACCTCGAGTTAACAAAGAAAGGTTGACTCGTTGGTAGGTTGCTGATTAAAGAATAGTCAGATATATCTTAAGTACACCATAATATAGAAGTTCTTAGGTCTAACTATGAGCCAGAATCACAATTTTACAATTAAAGATGAAGCTCATGGACCTTACACAATTTGTGCAAAGTCAAATAGCAAGTAAATTAGGTCAGAAATGGGATTAAAACTGAGATTTATTTATTCAAGTTCAAATTTATGCTTTCTCTACAGGGTTACACTGTTTTCCTATAACTTTTTTTCTACTAAGGATAATTAACTTCAGATTGAAGAAAAATCTAGAAGTAATCTTAAGGTCGACTTGTTGAAATTTTTTTTCATATTAATCACATCATTTGAAATATTTCCTGAAAGACATAATATTTGACTATCATCAGGGCTGTAAATGTCATATACTATATATTTATGAATGTGTTATGAAAATTAAAAGTTAACCATGAAATATAGACATGGTTTTGATTATCATAAAAATATCTTCTACATTGATGGAAAGATGTTTAGAATATAAAATTGCATACCTAATACACTGATTTTTGTACTGCTGATTAAGTTGATTCTTTCTGATAGGCTGAGAGAAAAATAAGCACACAGACAGATTTGTGACACAGAGTACATCATAAGAACTTAACCAAATTTTTCACCTGGTTTGGGCTGCATAAATTACTAGATCACTCAGTTTTCTTTTGAAACCCTCCAATGGGCTTTCGAAACTACTCAAATTGTTTGGGTAATGCATATCTGGAATATATTCACTGTTTTGTTATTTTAGTGCTTGGATCCTAAACTGCTACTAATTACCTGTTCTCCCCTCTTCCTTAGTAGCAAAGCCCAGGTATCATTCTAGGCAACAATTTTCATATCTAAAGAACTATAATTTCCCAGTCTTCCAAGCATATGGAGATGACTAATGAGAAATATGTGGAATTTAGCAGATAGGATTGGGCAAAAACATTTTTAGAAGCAGGCAGAGTTAGCATATACCCCCTCCTTTGTTCCTGATGCTTCTCTGATACATAAATATGACAAAAGTTTCACCAGCCATTTTGTATCTGGAGATGATCCTAAAGATGGAAGACCTATGCAATAAACAAACAAACAAATAAAATTGTAAAATAGAAAGAGGAAAAGATGTTAAGTTTTTAATTGAGTCACCCACCACAAAACAGTCAAAATAACTCAGAGACATATAGTTCTAATCTTCCTGTATGAGAGAGAGAGAAACAAACCTCTGTCATGGTGAAGCCACTATTATTTCTGGTCTGTTACTTGAAGCCAAATGTAATTCTGTCTAGGGCCAACTGGTGCTCAAATGAAAAACAGGTCATCCCAATAATGGCTACAATCATATATCTGGGAAATTGACTTCCTCACTCTTAAGCTCTCATCTTTTGTCTCTTTTGTCATAATCTCTTATTACTTGAGTGTTGTGTTGTTTTCCAAGTGAAAGTTTATTTTCTGAATAGGGAAAATTGAATTTAAAGTGATATTAGCAATCATATGGGATTTAGAATCAGTGAGTCCCGAATTCAAATTCCAACTCTAACAGTTCGCAGCTATGTCCCTTCTGTATAAGTTAGATGGTTTTGTTTGGGTAAAATGAGATAATAAAAGCCATCTAATTGGATAGTTATTTTAACATAATACTGTGAAGTATCATGATATCCAATAATGACATATATTTTTAAATTTATTTTCTATAACAAATCATATCCAAAGTATAAGAAGAGATCATTATGACCTCAATAAAATTCTCTAACATTATTAATAATCTGACTGAACCATTATTTCTACCAATCCTGAGAAGTTATTGCATTTACCCTTTATGTTTGCTTGTTTTCCCCTATAGATTCTAAGTTCTTTAAATCCTATATCCCTCCCAGAGGCCTTTCTAAACAATGACAAATAAATATTTGAGGGTGCTGCTGTAACTACTTTCATTCTCACAAGTAGCAGAAAATATATTGAGAGAGGTGTGATTATAGCAATCAGAATTCAGTTATTTCTCTACCAATGAAACTATGTATTATAAGCCCTGAAATAGGCAGTAAGAAAGGCAATTTTTCACAATTATATCATTTAAATAGGCCTTAATTATTATAGTTATACATTATACCTTATTCACACTCCAATCAAATTTATCTACACCTTCTGCATTAATTTTTTAGGACAGCTTAGCAGAAGAACAGAGGCTGCCTCTCTGCACACTCTAGTAGACATAGAAGTTTTTCATTGCCAATGTTACAGCTTCTTTCATGGATATTTTAAGGTGGATTTTGGTATCACATTAGAAATGGACAAATCCAATTTTATATTGGTTATGGATGTCAGATTAAATTCAAGCTGAATTGTTAGCTAACAAACCAACTAAAAACTTTCCCTGATCTTATTGAATAACATCTGAAAATAACTCCATAAGCCATTTTTAATTGTGCCATTATAATTTTAGCATGACTTCAGCATTTGGAGACATAACTATGTAATTAATTTTGTATATCTATTAGTATACATTAATTATCTGATGAGGTATTTTTAAAATAATATTAAAACCAATCTGTCTTTGAAGTCATAGATTATTCTAGAAAGGTTATTAATGGTAGTTAGTACCATTAAATTCTGATTATAAAACAAGTGTCAAATATAGAAAATTATTTTATGTAGGCAGTGGTAGACAAACATAAGCAATTGCAAAACTAAATACTAATGCTAAGTAATAATGTAGTGATGCCTCTTATCAAGATATAGTTCTAAAGTACACTGGTCAAATGGTAAATTCATGTTATAACTCACATTAAATGTATCTCCTCATTGACTATAATCAAATTAAACAATTAGGCAAAAACATGGATGATTATGAAAATACAAAAAAATTAGATATTTTATGAATAAAAAATGATACTTCATACCTATAAGGAATACTTATTGATATTTATATGTATAAAATTCACTTTGCTTAATTCAACTAATATACATTGCAATTATTCTATGTTCAGGTATTAAATCAGACATTGGGGATTTTAATATTACTAGTAAATATTCCCTACCTTCAGAGTACTCACAGTCTAAGGAGGGATAGTTATAATGCAATGTGTAGTAAATTCAGTTACACACACTCAATATTGTGTACAAACTGATAAAGGATACTCACCCAGCTACAAATTTAGTGAAGATTTTCTATAGGAAATAATACTTAAAAAATTATTAGACTGACTTCCTTAACGTCTCACTCATCTGCCTTTTGAACTCTGTTGGCTCTTTAATTCAATATATTACTCTCTATCAGTGAAGTAAGCAAAAGCCTTAAGGAAAGAGGAGCAATGAGCACAGGTATGCTTCTTGTCCTCTGCCAATCCCATCCCCAGTCACCATTAGCTGAAAGCTAAGAAAAGAACAGGAAACACTATTAAGAAAACATCTGAATTAAGGTAAAAATTTAAAATGATGTCACACAAATGTTACAATTTGTTCTAGCTGAAGTGCATATGAGACTAACTAATATTAAAACTCTAAGAAAAGCTGTTTACTTACCTGAAAGTTGTTGCTGCATGAGATAAGTGAGAGGTATAGGCAAAATTCATAATAATTCAACATATTTTGAAAACAAACCAAACATAAGGGTGGTTTATGAAAGAAGGATATCCACTACACTTAGAATTTTATTTATTTATTTATTTATTTATTTATTTATTTATTTAGGCAGTCAAGAAAACACTGTCCATTGGCAAATCCACTGGCAACTGTGGACAACTCCAAGTGGACTTACAAAAAATGTTTTTTATGAATTGATAAATTCTGTGTACTGTAAATATTTTTTCTCATATTGTTAGCATTATTTTTAGAGCAGTTTTAGGTTCATGGTAAAATTGAGTGAATGATATAGAAATTTCTCATATACTCTCTGTCTTCATACATGCATAAAATCCCTCATAATTAACTTCTCTCACCAGAATGATACATTTATTTATTTTTTTTTTTTACAATTGATGAACCTATATTGACACATCATAACTATCCAAAGTCCATAGCTTACATTAAGGTTCACTCTTGGCATTGTATATTCCATGGGTTTGGACAAATGTATGACATGTATCCATTGTTATGATATTATCCAGAGTATTTTTGCTACCTTAAACATCCTCTGTGCTTCATCTATTTATCCTTTCCCTAACCCATTAACCCCAAACTTCTTGCAACCACTAATCTTTTTATATCTCCATAGTTTTTTTTTTTTTTTTCTAGTACGTTAGATGATTGGAGTCATACAGTCTATAGCCTTTATAGATTGGCTTCTTTCACATAGTAATATGCATGTTTTTTATGGCTTAATAACATTTCATTTTAGCACTGAGTAATATTCCATGTCTAAATATACCAATTTATTTATTCATTTAGCTACCAAAAGACATCTTTGGTGTTTCCAAGTTTGGACAATTATGAATAAAGCATATATATATATACACACACACACACACACACACACACACACACACACACATATATACATGTACATGTTTTTGTGTGGAAATAGATTTTCAGTTTTGGGAGGTAAATATGAAGGACCACAGTTGTTGGATCATATGGTAAAAGTGTGTTTAGTTTTGTAAGAAATGACCAAATTGTCTTCTAAAGTGGCTGTACTATTTGGCATTCCCACCACCAAAAAGCTGGAGTTCCTATGGCTCTGCATCTTCCCCAGCATTTGGTGTTGTCAGTGTTGTGGATTTGGCCATTCTTATAGTTATATAGTGGTTTCTCAATGTTGTTTTAATTTGCATTTCCCTGATGACATATGATGTGGAGTATCTTTTCATATGCTTATTCATCATCTATGTATCTTCTTTGGTGAGCTGTCTATTAAGGACTTTGAACAATTTTTGAACTGAATAGTTTTCTTTTTAACTTTTGAGGTTTATAAGTTCATTGTGTGTTTTGTATAATAATCTTTTATCAGATGTGTTTTTTTAACAAATGTATTTTCTCAGTCTGTGTTTTGTCTTCTCATTCACTTGATGTTGTCTTTCACAAAGGAGAAGTTTTTAATTTTAATAAAATCTAGATTACCAATATTTTATGGATTGTGTCTCTGGTGTATATCTCATAAGGCAATACCATATCTAAGGTTATCTAGGTCTTTTCCAGTGTTATCTTTTAAGAATTTTGTACTTTTGAATCTCACATTTATTACTGTAGTTCATTTTGAGTTAATATTTGTAAATTGTTTAAGATTCATTTTTTTTTTTTTTTTGCAAATGTATGTCCAGTTGTTTCAGCACCATTAGTTGAAAAGACTATTTTTGCCTTTGCTCTTTTGTTTCGACTATATTTATGCGAGTCTATTTCTGGGCTCTCTATTATATTCCATTGATTCATTTGCTTTCTCTTTCTCCAATACCACACTGTCTTGATTACAGTTCCTTTATATTATTATTGAAGTTGGGTAGTGCTAACACCTCCGACTTCGTTCTTCAATATTCTATTGAATGTTTGAGTCCTTGCCTTTCCATTTAAACTTTGTAATAAATTTGTCAATGTCCACAAAATAAATTGCTGGGTTTTTGATTGAGTTTGCATTGAATCTATAGATCAAGTTGTGAAGAACTAATATCTTAACAATACTGAGTCTTTCCATCCACAAACATGGGATATCTCTCCATTTATTTTGTTCTTTAATTCATCAGAGTTTTGTAGTTTTCTCTATATAGATCTTATACATATTTTGTTAGATTTATATATAACTAATTCATTTTGGGGGAGCTAATATAAATGGTATTCTGATTTTAATTTCAAATTTCATCTGTTGATTGCTGGTATATAGGAAAATGATTACTATATATTAACCTTATACCCTGCTATCTTGCTCTAATTGCTTGTTATTTACAGGAGTTTTGGCTTTTTGTCATTTTTTTTTCAATTTCTTTAAAATAAAAGGCCACTTGCTTGGCATCAAAGTTAACCCTGACAAGTCTCAGGTAGATATTAACAAAGGGAAACTTATAAGAGATGATAGTTTATGTATTGTTGAATATCTATTTTTTTTTTAAATTAATGCTTGTATTCCCCACTATACTTAGTCTTACCCGCTGGAAAGGAAGAACATGTTTGTTTTTGCCATCATTGTAAACATTGGAGTCTAACTGTGTTTGACATGTGGTAGGGGTTTAATATGTATTTTCAAATGAATGAACATTAAACATTGATGACAGCTTCCTTTTTATTTATGTATGAGTATAGAAAGTATCATTCAGTTTATATCTGTTTTCTGTAGACTACTATTGCTTTCATGTTTAAAGATGAGTGACAGAGATGTTGGAAGAAAATGACCTTAGCGTAATGCCTCCCTCCTGTTTATGAAAATTGTTAATAATTTTTAAAGGAGCTCAGCACAACATTGTCTAAAGGTACACCCCTGTTCTTTTGCCCTGTACAAAAGAGGATATCCCTAAGTGGGCAGTATGTGTACAAATGCACATGACCTGCAGCTAATTCTATTGCTTGAAGAGTTGCAACCAAGAGGGAGATGAAAGCCATCAAAATAATTTAAATAATTCACCTCAAGTGTGAGACAATTTTTTATCAGGCACCATGGCCTACATGGAGAAAACTGCATAATAAGGTAAATAGACACAATTTTCTAAGTACACATATTACATAAAACTCCATACTTTAATGTTACTTTGAGTTGAATATGTTTATCTTAGCCCAATAGAGAAATAAAGGGAAAGTTATTCAATTAACATTAAAATTTATCCAAATCAGATAACTATTATTGGAATCATACATAAAAAAATTTCCCTCTACCAGTTTTTGTCCCATTTATGATAATCAGAAATTAATTTGAGTTTTTGAAAATTATTATGCAAATATGCTTCAATGACTGAATCTAAACTCAGGATAAGAAAATTAATTTTTCTCTTATAGTATGTATCTGTAGATATAATCAGTCATTGATAAAAAGAAGACATTAGTGCTTACTGCTTGAATTCTTTATATTAAAGGATGTGAACAAGCATGTTTATGATAAGATTATTATGAAAGGAATAGACTGCCTCTGAGGGATAAATTTGAATTTATGATCTGTTAACAAGTAGTCTACCGCATCATAATTGACATCAGCACTCCGAAGCTGCACAGTCACTTCAAATTCAACATGTCCAGTGCCAAGCTCATTTTTTGCTTGACCTCTTTCCACATTTCATCTATTTGTATCTCTGTCTCAGGGATTGTCAACACCAATAATCCAGTCTCCTCAGCCAAGAACAAGAAGGGACTTTTTATTATTCTTCTCTAAGAGCACAATAAATATTTCAAGTGATCAATTAATTTTACTTCTTTCATATCTCCTAAATGTTCCCCTTTCCAGTCCTTCAGATAACAATTATGCTTTGATATTCATTATCTTCTCTGAAGTCCTGTAATAACTTCCTAACTCATTTCCCACATTTTAGTTATAGTTCTTTCTGAATCATTCTTTTCAGTTTCCATAGACATCTTTTTAAATGGCAAATTACAAACTACTTTTCTGCTTGAAACTGTTCACTAACCTCCATGGCTTTCAGAATGAAACCAAACTCTCACAATAGTACGGTTTTCATGTGTGCCTTTCCTTAGGTAACTAGTTTTATCATTGCTCTCAAGTTTCCAACTTTAGCCCCTTGTGCCTTGACCTGAATCATAGTTCTCTTCCTAAATCAGGCTCCTCCTATCTGAAAATTTAGCCAACCCATCTTTACTCAAACACTCAACTGAATCATTTCCTCTGGAACACTTGCTCTAACTGCTAACTTCCTTCTTCCAAAATCCTAACTTAACTGTATTGGTACCTAATTTTTTTTTTTTTTTTTACTTATATATTTACTGCTAAACTCCTCAAAGGCAGGAAGAGTATATGTATCTATGTTTCTCCAAAATTTCGCATTAAGTCTTTTGTGAATAAAACTGAATACTTTCCCACTCTGAAGAAACCTAGGATACATTTCTTCTTAACCTATACATAAACATTCTGATGATTCAAAATGTAATATAGATAAAAGATATTATCTATAACCACTTAATTCTATTTTAAAACTTTATCTCATAGCACCATAAAAAATCTTTTACTTATTTAACATATTTTATAAAAACGAGTTAGTCTTGGTGCAGAATATGTATTTCCAGAGTATCTTCAACTGGAAAAAAAATACAAAATTTATGTGAAAAAAGTCATTGTCTATTGTTTTAACAAATGAAAATTCTGTTTAGATCCCTTCACTTTTTATATTAGATACATGGATAAAAATGATCATAATTTATATAAAAAGTTTAAATTCTCACCAAATTTAATAATATACATTTGTTAGATCTGATCTATAAAAAATAAATTTCTTTACTTTGTTTTTCCGAGAAGTGAAAATTGTCACATTATCTGCCAAAGTATCCTTTCATAAAATGTTATTCTTCAGTTATGAAAATTTTAAACATTGCCTATGAAAACTTTTAAAGATAGTCTTTTTTTGTTTGTTCATCAATATACATATTTTCTTCTAGCTTTCTTTATTTAAACAAAAAATATTACTTTGCACAAAGCAGTTAATATTTTCTATGTTGTCTAATGGTTATATGTATATTTATTCAAATCCTTTATAATCCTTAGAGAAAGGAGTAGTGGGAAAAAAGAAAATAGCATTTTTAAAAATCTGTATTATGCACTAGTAATTTTATATACATCTCATTTAGTCATAAATGTTTAGAAAATTGTAGTTGTCATTCTTAATGTTAAATAAGATGATTTTGTTCCCATGACTCCATAGAAAACAGGATTTCTGCTATCGAATTAGTGAAGTAAAATTCTACTGACAAAAATAAGAAATTTAACAAAGAGCACCAAAATTGTAAGGTATTAAATTACAGATATTCCTTGAGAATAGTCATTAAAAAATACAATATGTCTTTGTATGTCCGAGTATCTGTATAAAACACTATCATATAAAGGTTTATCTCATTAGGTGCCAATTCTGCATATGTTTATCATCCTGGTAAAAATAGCCAGCCAGATAACATTTGTATTTATTTCCATCTTGGTCAAAAATATTTTTGAGTGTCTTTCTATTTATTCCTTATCAGCTCTTTGTTCACTTTCTTGTCATCCTTTTCATTTATGACCTTGTACTTATTTATGTTACTTTTCAAATTATTCCTTTCTTACAATTCTTAACAGACTATTTCCTTTGTAGGAGGGTATTCTCTTGACTACGAATTTTCTTGCTGCATGCAGTTGAACCATATAACTTTTCTTCTATCTCATGAATAAGATAGTTGCACCTATGTCTTGCTCAATAATGAGAACCTGCAACCAAGTGGATGCTATTTTCTTTTATTCAGAGGAGAAAAAAAACTGAAAGTCAAAACTGTCTTCGCTATTCTATTGCAACTGCTTAATAAAGCAGATTCTGTAGAATTCTGAAATGTTTTACACTAGTTTCTATAAAAAAATAATACTTCAAAGATCATACAGTAAAGAGTATAAATTTTATTTAAAATAAATGTAAGAATGGTCTAGAAATACATTTCATATTAGTTAAGTGAAATAGCCAAAATGAATGCTTAATTGCTTTTACTCTTTGGTTATCTAGTGTCATATAATAAGAAAACTAAGGGGGAAAATGATGAGGGGTGAAATCTAACTTTAAGATAAATTCATAATATTTTCATATTAAAAAACTTTCTAAAATGACAAAATATTTGAACTTCAATAAAACAAAGTAGGACCTTCATAAATATTTATCTTCTGAAACACTTTTATATAGTGACTGTGTTTCCTAGCACCAGTTATATAAATTACAATAAATTAATTTCTTCAACTTTTGTCAAAATTCCCAAGTTTGTTGGGTTGATTTTTTGTGATAACCAACAAAATATAATTGTGAAATTCTCTAGCATAATCAGAAATAAGTATGAAAATAATACCAAAAAAATTAAATTAAATTAATACAATAGGTGCTAAATCTCTTAACCACAATTACCAATTGATGTCTTTTAAAGCAAACCTATGTTTGTAAATCATGGCAAGCTTTCTGGAGTCAAAATCTGACTTGAAGCACTGTATATTACCTTTAGTTATTTCACTTTGTGAAAACATTTATATATAGTCTTTTGTTGTTGAGATAATATAAGTTTAATGAAGTGGCACTACTTCAGACCCTGTTGGCAGTGATAGATAATATATGGCTTGTAAATTATCTTCAATTTTCAAAATCCAAAACCTATGCTATCAAAACACACATGGCCCCTAAATTTTTGAAAATGGCTTATAAATCTGTTATAATTCTAAATTTGCAATGTTTCTTTTTTGTTTGTTTTGTAATCAAATTATATATGTTATAATACAGATTTGTATAGTATTTTGAATAAAATAACAAATATTCTGCTTTGTTGTCATCAGCTTATTTGGTAATGTGAAAAATAATATTTTTTCTCCTTCAAAGAAACCAAATTAAATTTGATTAAAGTTGACAATGAAAATATATTAGCAAGTAAAATTTCAAATACCATTTTGGAAATAATTAGGTCGAGCCCTAAGGAAAAAAAGATCATCACCTCCTCTCAAGAAAATACACATTTTTTTTCTAGCTCAGTAATAATCTCAAACAAACAAATAAAAAGACATAATATAGGTGAAAAGTATATACATCAGAATAATACTACCCGATGCTAATAAGATATCTTGGAAAACAAGCATCTGGTTCTTTTCTTAATTCAGCCAGAGAAGCATATACTATTCATAAACCTTTAGAGAAAGATCTACTAGTATTTATTTGTTAGCAATAAAGGGACTTCAGGCTCCAAAAATATATATCTTAAGACACAGATACATACATCATGTCGTAAAGACAAGGAGAAGAATACACATGACTAGACTGGGTATACAATTAAGCAGTTTTATGAGACTGAGGCAGAGGGCATTGGTGATAATATTACTTACTACCTTGAGTGAGATCCTGGTTGAAAATTTGAGTAAGGTAGAACAACAAAAAAGAATTTAATTACAAATGTATGCATAAAATTTCTAGTTATTGAAGACCAATTGCTATACTTATCGATTCTGGGTAGGTTAAGATAGTAATTAAATTATATCATTTTATCCCTACCTAACTTCTATATTCTACTAAATTGTAAAAAGTGCTACTTATAAGAGGTAATAGACCAGAAAAATTTGGAAGTTCACTCTCTTGGTTCACCACATTGGCTTGGGATCAGAGCAAGACAAGCAATATTTTTGACTCTGACCTATAGTAAGGAATTATTTAATGAATCACCAAGGGTCATGATTTACTGTTTAAATACAACCAATCTAGATAATTTTCCATTATCTCTGATTTCTTCTTATGGTCAGGATCTGGCAAATCACTATCTTGAAACTCTAGTGCCTCTTGAGTTTCTACTACTTCATTGACACTGCATTCAAGCATTCTGGTTGCATTGATTTCTGCCATTACAATTCAATATAAGAAACTCACTAAGATTAAGATATGGTAGATAAGGAAAAATGAGAAAAATATTAAATGTTTTTTTTTCCAATGATAGGAATATATTAATGTAATATAATTAAGTTGTAAGTGTTCTAGAACAAATTTGCAATTATAATTGAATATCATCATATGAAATGGGTGGGGTACCAACAGACTTTTGTAGAAAAAGAAAACAAACAAACAAAAAAAATCACCTTTCTCCATTTCTAGTTATGGAGTAAATAATTTTTGTCTTGCCCCATGAAAGATCTGGCCTTTGCTTTTGCTTTTGTAAAGTAATCTATGTTATACCTGATAGGAGTACCTTTATTTAAGTCAGAGACTGCCACACAGTATCCTAGAGTGGAGCTGGTTATCTGTGATAGTCAGATTGAAGGCGGACGTGTCATAAACAACAACCATGTAATTTAGGGTATAGGCTTTGGGTCATGCTGTATCAGTTACCTGGAAGCTGAGATCAACCAAGTTGGAAATCAATCAATTAATCATGCCTATATAATGAAACTCAAGAAAAACTCTGGACATCAAAGTTTGAATCAGCTTCCCTGATTGTTGGTATCCTATGTGTATTCCCTGATTGTTAGTATCCAATGTGTATTTATTTTCATAAGATCTTCAAGTCTAAATCTAAAATTTTTGCTTTGGATTTTAATTTCAGGGGATAAGTGGAGGCAGCTGCATCAATAGCAGGGTGAGTTGGAATTATTGAGCTGAAAGGAATTCAACATAAAAATCCTATGTGTATTAATGCTGGAAAGGTAATGCATTCTGACTCCATGGAAAAAGACAAAAGAAGCTTTGCATTTGAAACTCAGAATCTTCCCTATGCATTCCTTCTTTTGGTTGATTTTGACTTGTATCATTTCCTCTAACGAATCATATCTGTGTATTACAGCTTTCGATGTATTCTGTTAGTACTCCTAGCCAATTATTGAACCTGAGAGTGGTTTTGGGAATTCCAAACTTGCAATTGATATCAAAATGAGGATAGAAATATTGAGAACTGTTTCCTAAACCTTTGAAGTTTGGCTTACTGAAAGAGAATGTCCTCAAAAGTCCAGCTGTAGATTTCTAGAGAAGCCAATTTTTTGCCCTTTTAGATGTTTAGCTAAAAAACAAACAACAAAACAAAACACTCTGTTTTCATTTTCACAGAACAGTATACAAGTAGTGGAGATTTGTAAAATTTCAAGTTGATTAAATGCACCTGAACCCAAATTGTGTCCTTTATTAAAAAAAAGAAGTGTGTATGCTCAATTGTATTTAGAGCTTTTCATCACAACCTTTATTCAAATATTGGAAGTCTGAAAATGCTTTTAGAAGCCAAGAATGGAGAACCAAAGATTGTTAATTGATTTACATGTATTTTTCCCACATGTTTCACTTAATGACTTGTAAGGAGTTATCATTACCCCATTTATACATTTCAAAAAAAATTCAAGATATTAATGATTAAGTAGTTTATTAATGTCATATAGGCTAAGACCAAGTTGGAAATCAATCAATTAATCATGCCTATATAATGAAACTCAAGAAAATAGAATTTTAAATATTGTTTGCCTGATTTGAAAGACTAAGTTCTTTCCTCTTTACTAATTTGCCTCCATTAGGTTTCTAAGTAAAACATCAGGGTACTGGAACTTGGAAATTATAAACACCATGGTTTTTTATGTGACTTTGGTAAAACCAACTGAAATCTATTTGCATTTAGGTCTCTTCTTCTGTGAAACAGAGCAAATAATGTAAATGTAAAAATGAAATAACTCAAAGAATTTATAAAACAGTGTTGTATAGCTACAAAAAAGAGCCAGAAATACATTGCCTCCTCTTAAAAGGTCACAATTTACTTTATTGGATTTATTTTCATAAGATCTTCAAGTCTAAATCTAAAATTTCTGCTTTGGATTTTAATTTCAGGGGATAAGTGGAGGCAGCTGCATCAATAGCAGGGTGAGTTGGAATTATTGAGCTAAAAGGAATTCAACATAAAAATCTCTTCCTAACCTCCTAGAGAGTGATGAAATCTGAACATTAAAGAGAAATAATGTTGGGGACTTTTTCATTATAATCCTACTCCTTTCAAACCCATTCACCATTCCCATGTTTTAATCCATTTTAAGTAACTGAGCTGGGATAAAGCTTGTACTTGTAAACTGAAAATTACAGGAAAAAAAAAAAACTTGCTTTTTTCCTTGTTGCATAAAAGCTCGCTTAAAAAGAGAAAAGGAATGATTAATGTATCTGAAAAAATGTCTTTTACTTGGCTTCTGTCTCACTTCCCATATCTACCATTGCCTGTGGTATGTGAAAGTAACAACCAAAACTCTTGATATTTGTAATTGGCATTTAGAGTCTCTTTTTTCAAACAAAAATGTCTACTTTACACAGCATTATATAAAACATTTAAGTCCACAACAAAGTTGCAGTGGCTAAGGTTGCAAAGACCAAGAAATCAAATAGATAAAGATGCAACTACAGACCATCAAAAGCATTTCCGGTACAATGATTTATTGATGTTGATTATGAAAATTAGTCCAGGTTCATAGGGCTGACCTTATATTCCAAGCTTCAAAATCCCTCAGGCAAAGAATTGCTTCATTATCTTTATTTGAGGCCTAGTTTTAGGTTTTGCAAACTTTATGCAACAAATAATTTGAAAAAGAGAGTGGTTCCCAAAGATAATCTCAGAATTGACAAAAGTAGAGACCATAGAATTTAAAGACTTGAAACGACCTAAAAGAATACTCAGTCCAGTTCATTTTACAAATGCAAATAGCGAGGCTCAAATTGCTTCATGGTTTTTTCTAGGATTACAGAGAAAATTAGTGGTAATGAAGAGGTTCATCGCCTTACTTTGCATTCATAGTTTTGAGGATTCCTGGTTATTTAACAATTTTACTGAAAATAGTGCAATACACAGACTCTATATGCATATGGGAACTCAACTGCTGATGTGTAGCATGAAATAGAAAAAAATGCTATCTCATTTCTAATGCTTTTAGATTGAAAAAAGGGACTATCTTTACGAAATAATAACATTCTAAATTAGCACAAGAAAGAGGGAGCTTTCTCTGGTGTATCCTAGGAAGGGACAAGAAATATATGATAAACTCTTTAAGTCAAAGTGAGAAGACTGACTATATGATAAACAGGCATTTTCTGACTAGAGGATTTATAAACAACCCATGTATATGAACAATAATCGGTATCACTACTACTAATATTGGTATTTCTAGAGCCAATGACTATTCTCAAAACCACTGTTAAAGAAAGCCTATCCCAATCATCGTGGAGCATGTATAACTGAAGGCTGAATTTCCCCACTGAAGCCAGAAGACAGAGAAGCACTTGACAAAATCCAACATCTATTCCCAATAAAAATTCTCAGCAAATGAAAAATAGAAGGGAATTTCCTCAACCTGGTATCAGACATCTATGAGAAACATATAGCTAACATTGTAACTAATTTACTTCCTAAGATCAGGAATATGATGACTGCACAACATGAAAGGGAAATACATTATTTAGACAATATTAACAATATATTTAATGACCCTGGGGAATTATAAGTAGTAAGTTAATGATAAAAATGAGTATCTTGTATGCATAGCTTTCCAATCAAACTGCCTTAAAACGTTCTTTAATTTTAATTAGAATCACTTAAATTGAAATAAAACACATAATGTTGATCTTTAGAATTTTATGGAATTTGACATGTCTTGAAAGATGGATTGTGTCTGTGTATAAAATTTTAGTGAGATGGACTCGAAAAAGAAATATGCTGGACTTAAACTACTGTACATTAATGATACAAATGTTCATCACATTTTTGTTCTAGGATTATTCTTATATTTCATTAATTGGCTATAGTGTGAAAGAAACTAAGACTCATTTCAGTCTGTGGACAACGCATATTTTTATAGTATAATTCATCTGTTCTCAGAAATATAAAGTTTATAAATGAAAAGTTTCTCTTTCAGATATAGTCTTCTTTTGCTTCAATCCAGTAATTGTACAATATTAACTTCTCAGATGAGAGAATTAAAAAGTGGTTGCTCTCTAGATAGATAAAATTTTGTATATGTAAGTGATAAATGACTTGCTCTCCTTGATCTGCTTGCATTTAGTGACATCACCACAAAAGATTGTAGATCTTCTCCAAAAAGCATTTTAGTATGACTTTCAACATATTTGAAAAATGAGCAAATTCACAGCTGTTTCTACAAAACAAAGGAAACAGTGTTTGTAGCCAAAACAACAAGAAGAACAACAACAAAACAAAAACAAAAAAATGGGAAAGATGGAGACAAATAACATACAAGAACCAATTTTTATATTCCATCAAAGAGTTGGAATGGGGAGTGTTACTGGATACTGTGGCTCATTTTTGAAGGGCTTCTGTGGGAATTAAAGCATATATGTGTTACAAGTTGAGAATAAATATGTATATTTTCTAGTCACCTACAGATAGCAGGAATTTATTAATTACATTAAACAAAAGACATTTTTAAAAAATTTGTCTTCAATTGCTCTCTATGGAAACTTTTTATAACATCATAGTTTTTATCATCTTTTAAAATAAATTAAAGCATTATTGTGATGACTGCATAATAATTTTAAATCTATAAATTAAGCTTGGCCAAAAAATGTTAAATATAAATTCTTTTAATGTTTCACGATTTTGTTCAACAATCTTTTTGATCTTTTTATTATTTGAAATGTAGAATAAAAATATGTTTAATTGTTGGTTCAAAAATTATAAGAAACTTTATAGGTTTTCTGAAAGATAAAAATTAAAATCATGTACAGAAAAATAATTGCGATGTTACATGAAATACTTCATTTAAGTATATATTTTCAGGATTCACCCTCATTTTTTTATATAAAAAATTAGTATATGCATATGCCAGCCTCTGAACCTTGGTAATTTGGGTGCAATTGTTCTTCACACATAACGATGTATTCAGTAAGTATACATAATGTTGAAATCTACTCCTAGCAATTAGTGTAGCTTTTATGTATAAATCTGAGAATTACTCCAGCTTCAATATTCTCTGACAGAAATAAAACATTTGATACATAATATGTGGTAATTAACCACCTCTATAGTTTAATATATCTTTTTTTGAAATTTAATGATTTTTTCTATTCTTTCAATTTTTCAGTTTTTATGTAAAAATTATAAAAGGAATTTTAGAGATTGCTCAAACCAATTAGTACAGGAAGACTTCCCAGGAAAATTTTTGATATGAACATAATGATATTCCGTAATCTCTATGGAAACCACCTTCCATGTTAATATATGTCAATATACACTAGCACTGTGTTTCTGTATATAAAAAACAGTGAAACTTTGTTTTCTAGAGATGTTTTCATTGGTGTTTTGTTTACCTGTCTGGTACAAAAAAAAGTTGTTTTTAATTTTTAATATATGGAGAAAATTATTAGACTACAACATTGATAGAAATAATGTTAAAAGATGAGAGAGTATTGCCCCTTTCATTGATCTTCAGCCTGTGTGAGAAACCAACATAAAACCATCATGACTAATTATAGATATCTTCTTATTCTTGGAGAGATTAGTGCCTTATTAGAAATCACAGGTTCTGAAAGCATATATATAGATATAGTTGTCTCTCTGGAAATACAGTGGCTTTCAATGATTTTTTTTTTTTTTAGCTGCAATTGTTTATTCAAATTACTGACAATAAAACTTAAAAATTAATAAATATTATAAGGATAGTAAATGCATTAGTTTTGTTTTTATTGATATCATAATGAATTACCACAAAGTTTGTGTTTTAAAACCATAAATTTATTATCTTACGATTCTGTATATAGAAGTCTGACGAGTCTCACCAGGTTAAAATCGAGGAGCTGTCAGAGTTGTATTCTTTCCTGGAGATTTTAAAAAAAGATTCGGTTTCCTTGCTCATTCAGATGGTTGGAAAATTTATTTCCTTAAAGTTATATCATTGAGATTCTTGTTTTTTTGCCAGCTGTCAGATCAGATCCAATCCTAGTCCTAAGAGGTCACTGCATTCTTCAGCTTGTGTCTCCCTTCTTCCATTTTCAAATATGGCCACTGTGAGTCAAGTTCCTCTTGTGCTTCAAATCTCTCTTCCTGTTTCCTCTCTCTGACCCACTCTTCTGCCTTTCTCTTTTGCTTTTAAAGAGCTCTTGTAATTAGACTGGGACCGCCAGGACGTTCCAGGATAATTGCCCCTATCTCAAGGTTTGCAAACTTAATTAACAGCTGCCAAGTTCCTTTTACCATATAAGGTAACGTATTTCTAGGTTCCAAAGATTAGGATATGAATATCTTTGAGGGACCATTATTCTACCTACCATAGTAATATGAAAGTAAACATTAATACTGTACACTAATAGTATATAGTTTTTAAGCATTTTACACATATTAACTGATTTAAACCTTATAGCAACTCTATGAGGAATATATTGTCTCCATTTTATAGATGAGGAAAATGAGCCAGAGAGATAATGTAACTTGCTAAAGTTATTCAGCTAGAAAGTTAAATAATCTTTCCACAGACATACAGTTATAAAGCTGGATTCCAAATCTATTTATCCAAATTCACAGATAGATCAGTTTTTTGTTTGTTTGTTTTTTGTTTTTCGTGCTCTGCCTTATAGGGAATCAAGTATAGCTTTGAGCAGAAGCAATTAAGGTAGAAATGTTAAAAGTAGTACTTCTATAGAATTTCATCATAGGATCTTGCCTAAAATCAATATGGGACTTACTAGTTCAGAATTCGTAAAAATATTCCATCCCCATTAAAAAACACAAACATTTTTTTTTCACATCAAGTTTTCAAGATTTACCATCTCTATTATTTCCTAAAACCTATCATGCTGTCTTATTTGAAATTCTTTCAAAATTGAGAGATTTAATTATAGAGAAGCCTCAGTGAGTAAGAAGATTCAAAAATATTTTCAACAGCTAGTAAAGTGATCATTCTTTTTCAAGGGGCTGTGACTACAGAAAGCAAGAATGGTGAAAGGACTCAACATTTGCTGGAAATTTGCATTGAGAATGCACACATGTGCATTTGTGAATACAAATTGGCCATATTTCAGAGGAGAAAAACTAAGTAACAAATTTATTGTTGAAACACATAAGAAGTATATTTTTTTCTATTTCACTGAAAAATCTCTTTAAATAAATCCTAAATATAGGATTGTCGCTATTATTGTAACCTCAAAGTGTAGATATTGTTCTAGATGTGTTAGAAAATAAATATTATAACCACATAGACATATTTAAATAATAGATGGTTAAAACACAAACCAATAAAACACAATAGTTTCAAGGTTAATGGTGACACATTTCAATTTTAGCTTTCTTTCACTACAGTAAGAAAAACATGCCGTCAGGTATTTCAAATGTTTACCTGTAAATTGCAATAAAAACTCAATTACATAGAACAGAGTACACCCTTATGAAAATCAATGAAGTCAATACAACTTTAAAGATAATCTTGTTTGCAAATCCACTTACAGCACAGTATGTGAGTCCTATAGTCTCAGTGGTATGTAACTTGATTTTAGTTATTATGTTACCAACAGAATAAGCAAATAGTTTATAGATGTATATGTTTGCAACCATGAAATATTTTATTACTTTCTTAGCTAAAATAATGACTGTTTCCTGATCTCCTCCTCCTTTTATTTATTCTGGACATGTATTGGCAGCAACAAACCACTGATGAGTAAATAAAAAATACAAAGTATAAGAAAAAGCTTGGATTAAAGAAGGAAGAGAGGAAAAAAGAAAAGCGAATAACAAATATTTTGTATTTTCATTTAAGAATGGCAGATTGTATAACCTGTTAGCAAATATAAGTCTCAATTTGTTTTAAACTGTATTTTCCATTCTGTTTATCTAAAGGTAACAAAACCACATATTATAGGCCAATGTTATATTCTATTCCCAAGAAATTCTCATTCCAGGGCTTAGAAAAATAATTTAAATGTTAGGATAGTATATCTTGAAGGAATATTTCATCATTTTAAAATTATTTCATCACAAATTACTTTAAGGCCTATAAACATCAGAATTATGTGTGTGTAATTAATAGTGTTGTTTTTTTCTTTACTATTACATTAAGATAATTTTAACTATCTCTCCTTTACGACCATTATTTTAAATGTCTGTTCACTTTTAAAAGTGTTTTTAAAGTTTTTTTTTTTTTTTTTTAGTTCGGTCATTATTTTTCGAAAATAAACAGAAAGTACTTGATAAATCTGTATACAAAAGGGAAAATGGAGTTTTCCCTTTATTTGTCTTTCTGATTATAAGCCATGGTAGTAAATTGGCCAGAATTTCTAACTAACTTACAACAACAACAAAAATCCTTGATATTTTAGTTTACGTTTTTTTTCTTTCTTAGAGAAATCTCAAGTGATACCAATATAAGCATCACTGAATTGAAAGGTCAAGTTTTTAGTAAAAGCTGAGCACTGTAATATTGCTTTGTCTCAGAACACTGAAAGTACTCCTGCTGATACTCTGAAGGAAATATGGTCATCCCAGAAAGGTAAGAAACTGAAATTAAAAGGTCAGGATGTCCTTGGGAATGGCAAAAAAGCAATGTGGTATTAGAAGTCAACTTCAACTTAGTCTCAGGTCTGTCTATAATGTAGTTCCCTAAAGAAAAGGCTAATTAGGTGTCAAAACCAAAAAAGATCTTTTAAAAATATTTCATCTTCTGGGTAGTAGTTATAAGAGTGCTTGTTTAGAATTCAAGACAAAAGAACTAATCCCAAGTCTGCCACAGTACAATTGTATGGCCATAGATAATTGCTTTATTCCTGGGCTTCAATTTCTTCATACAAAATGAGGATTTGAGATCATTGAGTGTTTCTCAAGCAGTAAACAGGGACATTTCTACCTCTATTTTTAATGTCTAAACTGCAACATATAGACAGGTTATTCACTCAGAGTTTAATTTGTTTAAAATCCCTAAACTAACTGATCTCTAAAATCTCTTCTAATTTTTGCCTTATGAATTAGGCCACATGAATGTCTCCCCAATTCATATCTTCCGTTATTATTTTAATTTTCAGTAATCATGTGTCACGTATCTTCTAGGTATCAGAAAACTGCTCAGCAGAATTGCTAGAAATACAAAAGCATATAAGATATATACCCTCTCTTAAGAAGTATAGAGTCTGGTAAATGGAGATAGACATATAAATAGATAAGTGTAATATAGAACTGCAGTTGTACTGAGAGAGTTATTAAGTTAGAATTACGAAACTATGGAAGAAAGCCAGTTTTACCTGGGGCATTTTGAGGTAATTAGTACAGAAAAAATTTATAATTAAAAAAGTGATATTTTATATTTCTGAAAAGATGACAAGGGGTACGTTAGGTATTTAGAAAAAAAAAGGCGTTCCCAGACCCCCACCACCCCCACCCCCAAAAAGAAGAAGAAGAATACAATAGCCAAAGCAGAAATTCTCCATCACACAACTGGGTATGTTCATACTAACTATTAACTGAACAGTGTTGGGGCATAGAATATGAGGGTAGATATAACAAGACAAAATGCTGGAGAGTAGGTAGAGTTAAATTTTGTGGACTAGAGTTTTTTTTGTAAACAGTGTGCGTTTTATCCTATAGACAAAGAGTTTTTAAGGAAGTGGATAAAGCACCAGATTTGGCTTCAGAGAAAGATGTTTAAGGAGATAAAACATTAAGGAGGTATACTGATTTGATGCATGAATTTAGGGCTGTTAAAGTCTAATTTTTCAAAGGCTAAATTATGAAACTCATATAACAAAAAGTGAATACAACTATTTTGTTCAACTAACTAATGAGGAAGCATTAACATTTGAGAAACTAGTTATTTATAGGCAATTGGCAATTTAAAAAAGAATGTTAGGTTAAGATTGTTGGTTTAGCCCTAAATTTGGTTAATGTCTAAAAGGGCAATAAACTATAAACTTTGAGTCATTTGTTTCATCAAATGGAAATAATTTGGATTTCTACTGGATAAAAATCAATAAGCTAACATTTAACATTACTAAATCTGAGAACTTTAATCGATAACAGGCAAAGAATTTAAAAGCATATTCCATAAACTTTGTGTGGTCCGTGTTCCCAAATAAATTGAAAATACATATCATCCACATTTTGGCCCTATTTTTAACTTCCAGATAAATTTTTCTACTTAGGAAAATCACATCTGTATTTTAGTATGCACTCTTTCTTCTACTAAGTTTATGTACCATGTAATTGCACAATTTAAATTATGCACACATAAATGCAATTATATCTTATCATATTATATAACAGTTTAAAATTTCAAACTAAATATATCACTTGAGAAAGATTTCTTGCCTCTAGAAATATTTATGAACAGTATTAAATAGTGAACTTTCTTTATCATTTTTAAAAACCTGTTTCAAGTTTGCCCAACACAGTAGTACATCATACTTTTAAAAAGGCAACTCTTTGTTTCTCCATTACAACCAATTAGCTCACTAAGCAAGTTTTCCAACTGGAAAATTGCAATACTGGGCTTCTCAAGACAATGTTTTGCAAGTGAAGCAGATGAACTATAGACATGGCTATTTCATCGCTGAGATTGTTCTGCTCTTCAGTAAACTTTAAGTTACACTGAAAGTAACAGAGAGAACTTGTGGCTTTTATTGGGTTTTCTTTGGATGTGAATGCTGTGGCCAAGAATCCAATATGTGCCATGTTACATAAACTCACTATTGTCCCTGGCTGTGGATGTTCATCCCGCCTTTGTTTCGTAAAACCAATTCTGTGAAATCAACATCTGATAGGATGATGACTATTTTATAGAAAATATTGAATGCTTAATACCCATGATTTATTCTTACATTCCTCAAAAGGAAATAGGAAGATAAATACCAACTCCTTTTATATGCTTATTTAATTTTATTATTACAAATTAGGACGAGGTGCCCTTCATACAAAATGTGAGTAGTCCATTAACTACTATGAAGAAGACAGTCCACAGGTCAAGTAGTCTAAACTTCAGGTAATTGTACTTTGAGCAAATATATTTCAATAGTTAACTGACTAATAACTAAGACCTTATGCAACAAGTTAAAACCTACGCCTTCCTAGGTATTTATTTTTCTATCCAACTTGTCCTTAAGAATGTACTTGTGTTATACAATTGAGAGTTAATTGATTCACTCATACAACAAATATTTATTGAAATTTTCTAAATTCCGGGAAACCGACAATCGAAAGCCCATGCTTACATTGAAGTGAGGTGAGTCAGATGATAAGTAAAAGCAAACATATATAAATAGACTAGAAAATTTCCTATGGTGACAAGTGCTTTACAGAGAAATAGAAGAGATGCATGTGATAGTGACTGAGTAGCTCTCTAGATTAGGAAGTCAAGCTAAGAACTCTCTATGGAAGTTAAGCATAACATCGAAGTTAAATGGTAAAAGGAAGCCCATCATGAATAGATACAGGGCAATAACATTAAAGATCAAGGGAACAGACAAGGCAAAGAGAAGAAAGGATGTGCATGCTTTACAAACTAAAATAAAGCCAGTGTGTATGGAACACTAGGGCAAAAGCAAGAGGAATGGGGGATGCCGTGTGTTATAAATGCAGCACTGAATTTTTGGTTAATGGCTATGTCATATAATTTGAGAACTTAAATTGTCCATTTCTGTTATGTCAGATCCAAAATGTATACATGAAAAAATATTGTGAAGTTGTTTAAGGTACTCCACTTATTTCTGCACAGAAGTTGGCTTACCTTTTATCTAACAAGTATCTTATCCAATGCCTCCATTTTGGTCAAAGGGACAATAATGCTATTTTTATTATAACAGTTATT
>NW_011888878.1:4534979-4541892 GCF_000151845.1 Pteropus vampyrus
TGGCTGTGGATGTTCATCCCGACTTTGTTTCGTAAAACCAATTCTGTGAAATCAACATCTGATAGGATGATGACTATTTTATAGAAAATATTGAATGCTTAATACCCATGATTTATTCTTACATTCCTCAAAAGGAAATAGGAAGATAAATACCAACTCCTTTTATATGCTTATTTAATTTTATTATTACAAATTAGGACGAGGTGCCCTTCATACAAAATGTGAGTAGTCCATTAACTACTATGAAGAAGACAGTCCACAGGTCAAGTAGTCTAAACTTCAGGTAATTGTACTTTGAGCAAATATATTTCAATAGTTAACTGACTAATAACTAAGACCTTATGCAACAAGTTAAAACCTACGCCTTCCTAGGTATTTATTTTTCTATCCAACTTGTCCTTAAGAATGTACTTGTGTTATACAATTGAGAGTTAATTGATTCACTCATACAACAAATATTTATTGAAATTTTCTAAATTCCGGGAAACCGACAATCGAAAGCC
Source organism: Pteropus vampyrus (assembly GCF_000151845.1). Classification (NCBI taxonomy): domain Eukaryota; kingdom Metazoa; phylum Chordata; class Mammalia; order Chiroptera; family Pteropodidae; genus Pteropus; species Pteropus vampyrus. Next base: position 4,535,483 of record NW_011888878.1, read on the forward strand.
CATGCTTACATTGAAGTGAGGTGAGTCAGATGATAAGTAAAAGCAAACATATATAAATAGACTAGAAAATTTCCTATGGTGACAAGTGCTTTACAGAGAAATAGAAGAGATGCATGTGATAGTGACTGAGTAGCTCTCTAGATTAGGAAGTCAAGCTAAGAACTCTCTATGGAAGTTAAGCATAACATCGAAGTTAAATGGTAAAAGGAAGCCCATCATGAATAGATACAGGGCAATAACATTAAAGATCAAGGGAACAGACAAGGCAAAGAGAAGAAAGGATGTGCATGCTTTACAAACTAAAATAAAGCCAGTGTGTATGGAACACTAGGGCAAGAGCAAGAGGAATGGGGGATGCCGTGTGTTATAAATGCAGCACTGAATTTTTGGTTAATGGCTATGTCATATAATTTGAGAACTTAAATTGTCCATTTCTGTTATGTCAGATCCAAAATGTATACATGAAAAAATATTGTGAAGTTGTTTAAGGTACTCCACTTATTTCTGCACAGAAGTTGGCTTACCTTTTATCTAACAAGTATCTTATCCAATGCCTCCATTTTGGTCAAAGGGACAATAATGCTATTTTTATTATAACAGTTATTCAGAGAAATAGTACTTACAGGGCTTGCTTGAAGGTTGTGGAATCTATCCATTATTCTACATAAAAATCTGTTCTTGAACCTTACCTCTTGTATGGAGTTGAGCACCTGATATTCATCCTACATTTTATCACCTTTCTTTCCATAATCAATTTATATGCATTTCAATTCCATCAACCCAAAATTGAAGGACATTATAAAAATGTAAAGAAAGTGATTTATTTTCATTTTCGTGATGCTATGGGAGAGAGGAGTTAGTGGAGGAAGGCTGAGCTGAAGAAAAACCCAATTTCAGCTCTTGCTATAGACCATTTACCCCACAAAACAAATAAGAAGTTAATTCCCAGAGATGAAGAAGAAATTGACATTTGGAGGGAAAAGTTATGAACTTAATGAGATAGTTCTTCTAAAACTGGGAGGGAAATAGAGGGAGGGATTATGGTTTATTCAGTGTCCTTGCTTGCAAGAAATAAAAGCAACTCTAGTGAACTGAAGCAAGGGAGAATTCTGGGAACAATTTTGTAGGCTCAAAGAATTTATAAGAAGTTAGCAGACCACTCTTGGGACTGAGAGAAAACAAGAAAAATCCAGAAAAACAAGATGAAAAAAAAGAAGGGAGTACAGCATTTGCAACGTAACAGACACTGGATGGTCAGGAGGCAGCTACCAATCTTATTGATATAGTTGGACTTTCTTGACTGCAGTGAGAATGCTTCATGCTTTTATATGTAATTCTTGTTGTATCAATAACACGTTCATTGTGCTGGGCTAAGATGCAATAATACTACCTGTTTTACATGTATGAATGATGATCCCATTATCATAAATTGAAAAGGATATCAATAAACATGAATCTGCCTATTTGCTGAGATTTCTTTGGCCACCAGGAAAATACTCATCCAAAAATATCTACCAGGTGTCATACTGCATAATAAAAGATATTGCATGCAAAGTAATTGGCATAGGCCTGGGTAATAATAGTCATACATTCTATATAAATGATGATTATTATTAGTCATTTTATTGTAGAATTATTAAATACTTATTTCACACAATATCTTTTTTGTTTATTTTATCAGAGTAATGCATAGATATGTAAGTAATCAAGTGGTACAGCAATCTACATTTAAAAACTGCAGTGTGAGACCAATTTTTAAATATATTTTTGTATAAAGAAACAAAACTGACTATGGCCATGACACCCTGAACAAGCCCAATACTGTCTGATCTCGGAAGCTAAGCAAACCTGGTTAGTGCTTGGATGGGAGACCACCTAGGAAGACCAGGTACTGTAAGCGTAAAAAATAAGGGATTGTAAATTGACAAGGTCCCTGCAATCTGTGAAGCCAACCAAGAGTTGCCTTGCCTAAAAAATTAAAAATAAAATAAATAAATAAAAAAGAAACAAAATTAATGCATTATTACCCATTATAAGAAATGTAAGCAATTCATGATTCTAACAAACTAAAATAATATCATTTCAACGATCTTTTTCTGCATGTCTACAGAAAAAAAGATAGTTTTACGTTCCTTTAAATCAAAAAGTATTTAATATATTTTTTCTTAAAGCAGATGAAGAGAAACAGCTTGAAGAAATTGCTGAAATGTAAACATATATTCTTGCATCAAAAGATGTATTTCTTAGAAGATTCTTATAAAACTGAGAAAACAGATTTTACATTAAGGGGTTGAGGTGATTAGTTTTTCTTTCTTTCTTTCTTTCTTCCTTCCTTCCTTCCTTCCTTTTAATCGAAGACACTTTTAATTTTTTCCCCCATTTACCACCCCATTTCCACCTCCCCCCTACCCTGTGGTACCACTAGACTATTGTCATGTTCATGAGTCTCTGTCTGTGTGTCCTGGTCATTTGCTGTTTTTAGGTTTATATCCCACATATAAATGATATGTGATTTTCAACTTTTTCTGTCTGGTTTATTTCGCTTAGCATGATTATCTCGAGGGCCATCCATGATGTCGAAATGGCAGTATTTCATTTCTTCTTATGACTGAGTAATAGTACATTGTATATATGTACCACAGCTTCTTTAGCCAATCATCTATTGTAGGATCCTTCGACTGCTTCCACATCCTGGCTACTGTGAATAGTGCTGCTATAAACATCTGTGTGCAAATATCTTTTCGGATATGAGTTTTCAAGTCTTTGGGGTAAATACCCAGTAGAGGGGTTGCTGGATCATATGGTAGATCAATTCATAGGTTTTTGAGGAACCTCCATACTGTTTTCCATAGTGGCTGTACAAATTTGCAGTCCCTCCAACAGTGTATGAGGGTTTTTTTTTTTCTCCATATCCTCTCCAACATTTCTTATTCCTTATCCTGTTGATTATAGCTATTCTAACAGGTATGAGATGGTATTTCATTGTGGTTTTGATTTGCATTTCACTAATAGCTAGTGATGTTGAGCATCTTTTCAAATATTTGTTGGCTATTTGTATGTTCTGGGGAGAAGTGTCTCTTCAGGTCCTCTGCCCATTTTTTGATCAGATCATTTGTTTTTTTGTTGTTATTGAGTCATATGAGTTCTTTGCATATTTTGGATATTAGGCCCTTATCGGAGGTGTTGCTTGCAAATATATTTCCCATTCGAATGGTTGTCTCTTTACCTTGTTGACAATTTCTTTTGCTGAACAGAATCTTTTCAGTTTGATGTAGTCCATTTATTTATTTTAGCTTTTACTTCCTTTGCATTTCAGGTCAAGTTCATAAAATCCTCTTTAAGTCCAAGGTTCTTGAGTTTAATTCCTGTTTTCTTCTATGCATTTTATTGTTTCAGGTTTTATATTCAGATCCTTAATCTATTTTAAGTTAAGTTCAGTGTATGATGATAGACAGCAGTCTAGTTTCATTCTTTTGCAGTTGGCTTTTCAGTTTTCCCAGCTCCATTTATTGAAGACACTTTTCTAACTCCACTGTACGTCCCTCAGTGAGGGACGCTGCACAGGAGACCGGGACCCAGAGCTAGGTTTACTTCTGGACTCTTGATTCTTTTCCACTGGTCCATGCGTCTGTTTTGTTGCCAATACCATGCTGTTTTGATTACTGTCACTTTGTAGTATAATTTGAAGTTGGGCAGAGTGATGTCTCCAACCTCGTTCTTTTTTCTCAGGATGGCTTTGACAATTCAGGGTCTTTTGTGCTTCCACAGTAATCTGATGATTTTTTGTTCTATTTCTTTAAAAAATGCCACTGGGATTTTGATGTGGATTGCACTAAATCTGTATAATGTTTTAGGTAATAAGGTCATTTTAACTATGTTGAATCTTCCAATCTAAGAATATGGAATAGCTTTCCATTTCTTTGTATCTTCTTCAATTCCTTTTAATTGGGTCTTATAGTTTTCGTTCTATAGGTCCTCACATGTTTCGTTATATTTATCCCTAGATATTTTATTCTTTTTGTTGCAATTGCAAAAGAAATTATTTTTCTTCTTCTTTTTCTGACACTTCATTATTAGAATATAGGAAAGCTATGGATTTTTGAACGTTGATTTTGTATCCAGAGATTTTAATGTATTTGTTGTTTCACGTAGTGTTCTTGTGGAGTCTTTAGGGTTTTCTATATACAGAATCATGTCATCCACAAATAGTGACAGTTTGAATTCTTTGTTTCCTATATGGAGGCCTTTTATATCTTTCTCTTATCTGATTTCACTCACTAGGACCTCCGATGTCATATTGAATAACAGTGGTGATAGTGCACAGCTTTGCCTTGTTCCTGATCTTAGAGGCAAGGTTTTTAGTTTTTCACCATTAAGTATGATGTTGGCTGAGGGTTTTTCATATATAGCCTTTATTATGTTAAGGTACTTTATACAGATTTTGTTAAGTGTTTTGATCATAAATAGGTGCTATATCTTGTCAAAGGCTTTTTCTGCATCTATTGATATGATCTTATGATTCTTATTTTTTAATTTGTTTATGTGGTGTACCACATTAATCAAGTTGCCTATGTTGAACCATCCCTGTGCTTCTGGGATGAGTCCCACTTGATCGTGCTGTTCACTAGTATCTTATTTTGGATTTTCACATCTGTGTTCATGAGAGATATGGTCTATTGTCTTCTTTTTTGCGTTACCTTTACCAGGTTTTGGTATCAGGGTAATATTGACCTCATAAAATGAGTTAGGCAGTATTACCGCTCTTCAAGTTTTCGAAGAGCTTGAGGAGAAAGATATTAAATCATCTTTGGATGTTTGGTAAAATTCACTGGTAAAACTATCTGGTCTTGGACTTTTACTTTTTGGTAAATTTTTGATGATTATTTCAATTTCTCTACTGCTGATTGGTCTATTTAGATTTTCCATTTCTTCTTGATTCAGTCTAGGAAGTTTATATTTTTTATTATATATCTAAGAACTGGTCCTGTTCTTCTAGGTTATTAAATTTGGTGTTATATATTTTTTCATAGTATTCTTGTATGATCCTCTGTATTTCTGCAGTTTCTGTCATAATTTCCCCTCTTTCATTCCTGATTTTGTTTAATTTTGTCCTTTCTTTTTGTCTTTAGTGAATCTAGGGGTTTGTCAATTTTATTAACCTTCTCAAAGAACCAGCTCTTTGTTGCATTTACTTTTTCTATTATTTTGTTGTTGTTGTTGTTGTTGTTAATTTCATTTATTTCTGCTCTAATTTTGGTTATTTCTTTTTTTCTGCTGACTTTAGGTATCATTTGTTTTTCCTTTTCTAGTATTTTTTTTAAGATGAAGTATTAGGTTGTTTATTTGGACTCATTATTGTTTTTGGAGAAAGGCCTGTAATGATATCAACTTTCCTCTTATGATCACTTTGTCGTGTCCCAAAAGTTTTGATATATTGTACTATCATTATCACTCATTTCTATGTATCTCTCGACCTCTCTTTTTATTTCCTCTGTGATCCAGTTATTCTTCGGTAGGATGTTATTTAATCTCCATGTATTTGTGGTTTATTCTGCTTTCTTTTTGCAGTTGATCTCTAGATCCAAGTCATTATGATCAGAGAATATGGTTGGTATGCTTTCAAACCTCTTATATTTGTTGAGGCTATCTCTGTGTTTCATTATGTGGTCAGTCCTTGAGAATGTTCCATGTGCACTAGAGAAGAATGTATAAGTAGCAGTTTTGGGATGGAAGGCTCTTTAAATGTCAGTTATGTCGAGTTGGTCTAATGTGTTATTTAAGGACGTTATTTCCTTATTGATTATCTATTTGGATGATTTGTCCATATCCAACAGTGGGGTATTTAGGTCCCCTACTACAATAGTGTTTCTCCCTTTAGTTCTGTTGTAATTGCTTTACATATTTTGGAGCTCCTTGATTGGGAGCATAGTTATTAATAAGTATTATTTCTTCTTGGTACATAATTCGCTTTATCATTATGAAGTGTCCCTCAGTATCTTTCTTTACCTTTTTTATTTTGAAGTTTATTTCATCTGATATTAGCACCACTACTCCTGCTTTTCTCTGAATGCCATTTGTTTGAAAAATCATTCTCCATGCTTTCACTTTGAGTTTATATTCATCTTTGAAGCTGAGATGTGTCTTCTGGAGGGAGCATATGGTTGGATTTGTTTTCTGATCCAATCTGCAACTCTGTGTCTTTTTATTGGTGAATTCAGTCCATTTACATATGGGTGATTATTGAAATATGAGATCTTCTTATAGCCATTTATCTTTTGCTTTCTGGTAGATCAGTGTTTTCATTACTACCTTGTCCTTGTGTTTCTGTTTTCTTTATTTTGATTGGCTTTTGTGGGTTTTGCCTCTGGTTCTTCTTGTTTTATGTTATATACATCAGTTCTGAATCTTTG
>NW_011888878.1:4541942-4566209 GCF_000151845.1 Pteropus vampyrus
CTCTTCAAGTTTTCGAAGAGCTTGAGGAGAAAGATATTAAATCATCTTTGGATGTTTGGTAAAATTCACTGGTAAAACTATCTGGTCTTGGACTTTTACTTTTTGGTAAATTTTTGATGATTATTTCAATTTCTCTACTGCTGATTGGTCTATTTAGATTTTCCATTTCTTCTTGATTCAGTCTAGGAAGTTTATATTTTTTATTATATATCTAAGAACTGGTCCTGTTCTTCTAGGTTATTAAATTTGGTGTTATATATTTTTTCATAGTATTCTTGTATGATCCTCTGTATTTCTGCAGTTTCTGTCATAATTTCCCCTCTTTCATTCCTGATTTTGTTTAATTTTGTCCTTTCTTTTTGTCTTTAGTGAATCTAGGGGTTTGTCAATTTTATTAACCTTCTCAAAGAACCAGCTCTTTGTTGCATTTACTTTTTCTATTATTTTGTTGTTGTTGTTGTTGTTGTTAATTTCATTTATTTCTGCTCTAATTTTGGTTATTTCTTTTTTTCTGCTGACTTTAGGTATCATTTGTTTTTCCTTTTCTAGTATTTTTTTTAAGATGAAGTATTAGGTTGTTTATTTGGACTCATTATTGTTTTTGGAGAAAGGCCTGTAATGATATCAACTTTCCTCTTATGATCACTTTGTCGTGTCCCAAAAGTTTTGATATATTGTACTATCATTATCACTCATTTCTATGTATCTCTCGACCTCTCTTTTTATTTCCTCTGTGATCCAGTTATTCTTCGGTAGGATGTTATTTAATCTCCATGTATTTGTGGTTTATTCTGCTTTCTTTTTGCAGTTGATCTCTAGATCCAAGTCATTATGATCAGAGAATATGGTTGGTATGCTTTCAAACCTCTTATATTTGTTGAGGCTATCTCTGTGTTTCATTATGTGGTCAGTCCTTGAGAATGTTCCATGTGCACTAGAGAAGAATGTATAAGTAGCAGTTTTGGGATGGAAGGCTCTTTAAATGTCAGTTATGTCGAGTTGGTCTAATGTGTTATTTAAGGACGTTATTTCCTTATTGATTATCTATTTGGATGATTTGTCCATATCCAACAGTGGGGTATTTAGGTCCCCTACTACAATAGTGTTTCTCCCTTTAGTTCTGTTGTAATTGCTTTACATATTTTGGAGCTCCTTGATTGGGAGCATAGTTATTAATAAGTATTATTTCTTCTTGGTACATAATTCGCTTTATCATTATGAAGTGTCCCTCAGTATCTTTCTTTACCTTTTTTATTTTGAAGTTTATTTCATCTGATATTAGCACCACTACTCCTGCTTTTCTCTGAATGCCATTTGTTTGAAAAATCATTCTCCATGCTTTCACTTTGAGTTTATATTCATCTTTGAAGCTGAGATGTGTCTTCTGGAGGGAGCATATGGTTGGATTTGTTTTCTGATCCAATCTGCAACTCTGTGTCTTTTTATTGGTGAATTCAGTCCATTTACATATGGGTGATTATTGAAATATGAGATCTTCTTATAGCCATTTATCTTTTGCTTTCTGGTAGATCAGTGTTTTCATTACTACCTTGTCCTTGTGTTTCTGTTTTCTTTATTTTGATTGGCTTTTGTGGGTTTTGCCTCTGGTTCTTCTTGTTTTATGTTATATACATCAGTTCTGAATCTTTGATGTGTGGTTACCATTATGAATACGTAAAGGATATTTATATATATACAGTAGTCCATTTTCTTCTGTGAGTGCCTTATCTCCATTCCTCTTTGTGATTTTTGGATCTCTGAATCCTCTCCTTTTCAGTCATTATTGTCTCAATTCGTCCCTATATATGCTGTACATTCATTACTATCTTGCTATAGCAATTCTCTTCTTATTGTGTAAGCTTATAACGCCCTGTTCTTAGTAAGGGTTGCAGTCCTCTTCTTCTGATATTCACCTGATATTCACCTTACTCCTAATTATGTATTTTATTTTTGTCACGTTGTTTTAAGTGAGCCAACCCCTTTCAGTATTTCCTGTAGTGCAGGCCTCATAGTGGAGAATTCCCTCAATTTTTGTATGTCTGGAAGGGTCTTTATTTCTCCTTCATATCTAAAGGAGAGCTTAGCTGAATACATTATTCTAGGCTGGTAATTTCTTTCACTTAATAGTTTGAATATTTGATTCCACTCCTTTCTGGCTTGAAAGGATTACGCTGAGAAGTCCAATGATAATGGACTTCCATTATAAATTGCTGTTTTCTTCTCCCTGGCTGCCCTGACAATTCTGTCTTTGTCATTGATTTTTGATAATTTTAATACAATGTGTCTTGGTGAAGGCTTTTTGGAGTTGAGATAATTGGGTGTTCTGTTGACTTTTTGAATTCCCAGCTCCAGCTCATTCCTTAGATTTGGGAAAATGTTGTCAACTATTTGTCTGAAAATGCTTTCTAATCCCTGTTCCTTTTTCTAACCTTCGAAATGCCCATTATTCTTATGTTTCCTCTCCTGATGGTATCAGCTATTTCTTACATTTCTCTTTCATTATTTTTCATTCTTTGGTTTCTCTCTTCTTCCTTATGATTTAATTCTAGATTTCTGTCTTCGATATCACTGATCCTTTCCTCCATTTGGTCGACTCTATTTCTCAAGTTTGCTATTTCATTTTTCGTCTCTTGCAATGTGTTCTTTATCCTCAGAAGGTCTAATTGGTTTTTTATGAGGGTTTCAATCTCTTTGCTAAAGAACTCATTCTGCTCATCTAGTTGCTTTTTCAGTTCCTGAAATCGTTGATATGATTGATTTCAGAACTCTGAGTTTTTTTCAGAAATACCATCCTGCATTCTCTGTCATTTAAATCACATATTTCTATGTCTATAAGCTTGTTTTCTGGAGATTTTTCTCTTTCTTTCTGAGATGCCTTGTCATCTTGGTTGCTCATGGTATTTAATGGACTATTTCTCCACCTGGGCATTAATGGAAGTGTATTCTGCTTTTTTTCTAGAAAGATTTGTTATATAATGGTCTCTCTAGCCTGTTACAAAGAAAGCATTTTTCTTTTGGTTTTCAAGGTGGCGTCTGAGCCTCTTGGATCCCTGCTTTATATAAAGTCTTAATAATTCCTTTTTTTTCCTCTAATAAATGTTTAATCATGTTGCTACCCTCAGTCTCTGTTCCCCTCAGTGTTAAAACAGTTTCTGTGGCATTTTCTCAGATTGCCCTGGGGCTCTGTGGTGGTCAATCTTGAAGGGTATGGTGGGAGGGGTTCTCTGTGTTGTGGATTGGGGGCTGCGGCTCAGCCTCCATTTTCCAACTGTGGCTACTAAAAATCAGCTGTTGTTTTTCTGCCATCCCTGCTTCTCTGCCTTCTGCCCTGATGGTTGGGCACTGCCACCAGCTGCGTGGAGCTCACAGCACTCTCAGGCATGTCTGTTCAGGGAACTTGCCTCAACTTTTCCTCTCTCTCTCCTCCTACAGGGAAATCCAGCTGCGAGAGGCAGCCCTTTTTATCTCCCAATCCACCACCTGACACTTGGGGTTCTGACCTGCGTTAGCTTGTATGCATAGATTCCACTCTCAGATGCGCTGGTGTGCAGTTTGGTTGTTATTTATTGAGTTTTAGACGTTCAGCTTATTGTTGCTTCAAGGAGATAGATCCAGGGATGTCTCTCACTCGACCATGTTTCTAACATCACCTGTCTGAGGTAATCAGTATTTATAAATTCCAATATGGACAGTAGTGTTGACTTCCTCCTATAAAAATTGAACAATATAGCCTCTTACTTTTCATTAGTTATATTATGGTTTTGTAGTATCCAAGTTTATAATATTTATCTTCTGTTGTGAAATGAGATTCATAGGATTAATGAGAATTTTTCAACATTCTAGAAGATTAAATGGTCTATATAAACCTTTTTATAGCAGCATTTTGTTTCTTTCTTTGTTGTTATTGTTTTAATTTTAAAACACTTCCTAATGTTTTGGATTTTTTTCTAACCTGATAATTACTTGTTGCAAAGAAAGCCTTGATACTTTAAATTCTTCCACTTTGGAGAATGTTTGCTTTATAATCAGACTGAAACTTACTGGCTATTTTAATTGGATTACTCTGTTTCAGTATTTAGTCGATATTACTTTTATATATTGAGCACTGTACGCTGCTGGGTAGATGTCTCCATGACAGTCTTCTTTAATTTTTTTTTTTTTCTTGTACGATTTCCTTTTTCTACATGAATGCCCAATATATTATTTCTCCATAAATTTTAATAAATTAATTAAGGTTAATTTTTGTGTCACATGTTCTATATGGAATTAGATTGCTTTTTTATATTGTAGATTAGTATTTTCTTTATTTCAGAGAATTTTGTACAGATTAATTTCTGAAAATATTTTGATAAAGTTGTTATGCTCTTTACTCTGGGAAAATCAACAATGCTTCAACTGGATTTGCTTTTGTATCTTCCATATAATTTTGTTTCTCACTGATAGCTTTAATGTCTGTATGTTTCATGTGTAGTTGCAGTTATTGCAAGTCTTTACTCAAAAAATTAGCAATTTAAAATCAGATATCAATATATATCTTTTCATTCTCCTTTTTTCAACATTTTTATGATATGTTTTGGCTATAATTTCTTTTCTTATGTCTGTAACTTGTTTTCTTCTTTTTATCAAGATATATTTGGATTATTGTTTTATTGAATTCATATTCACATTGTTCTTTTACAGCACAAATCATTTCTGGAGAATTTACTTCTCTTTTCAGTGCTTTTTATTTTTCTAGGTAAAAGTAATTTTTTATTGTCTTTTGCAAAATGTAGACATTTCTTTCATAATCATTAAAAATCTTGCTATTTTAAAAATTCTTGCTAATAATATTTCTCTTTTATTTGACAGTGAGTGAATTCTTTCTCTTATCCCAGAATTATGAATTACTCCTGCCTACCAATACAAAGTTTGAGGACCTGTCATTTTCTTTCCTGCTTTCCCTCCATTTTATAAGGAAATTCCACAGAAAGAGAAAGAGGATCTAGTCAAGGCAGACTCTGTCATACTTCGTTGCATCTTCCACAGCACACAGATTTTGTTAAAAGTCCTGCATTATGCTCCTGCCATCTAATTGGGGAGTAACAGTATTGTGGAAAAATATTTTTGAATTTCAGATTTTCTATTTCAAACATTTATTTGATGAGAAAACAAGATAATTTCCATTTACTTTTCTATTTCTCCCCATTACTCTTTTCATCTCAACTTCATCATAAGAGGCAAAATATTGGGATATTTAGTTAGTTCACTTCACATATTTAGAAAAACCAGTAAGAATTATGAGGGTTTTGTTAATTTATCAACATAGCTTCTGAGAGGTATAGGCAGAGTTGAAGACCTTGCCCTTCTTAAAAATGTTTTCCTTTCTTCAAATTGTACGCACTGGCTCTGTGATTCCCCTGTCAAATGTTTCTATAGTAAACACCTAGCTAAACAGTGGATAGATATTCCCCAATGGGAACTAATTGTTAATGAAAAGAAATAAGGTTAGGTGACTATGAGAAAGGAAAATTGCCATGAATTTGAAAATAGACAGTAAATAACCTTGTTTTATCAAGGGAACAGTTCTTTTAAAAATCATTTTCCATTTTTATGCCAGGATTTAGGAATTGCTCTTAATTCATCTCTCTGATTTTAATCGGAACCAGTAGTTCTCAACTATGTCTGCACATTCAAATTACTTGGGGAGCTTTAAAATAAGTGTCTCTGCTCAGACCCAAACTTAGAACAAATGAAAAGAATTTCTGTGATGAGGCTCAAGCATTCACGTGTGATTCTGATGAGCTGTGAGTGTTGGGAACTCACTGACCTGTGAGCTATCGATCTGATTTTTTAAATATACCTTTGAACATTGCTTCAGTCTAGCAAAACTAGTGTTTTATTAAACACTAATAACTTTTCATTACTAACAATATATTTTGAAAGGAAAAAATAAGCTTTTCTTTTAAGAGATTAAAAAAATACATATTAATTAAGGTTAGCAAAATTTCTAAGTAAAGCTGATGTTATGTTGCAGATCTAATAGTTTTTTCATGGACTAAATATGTTTTATTGGACTTTTTCTGTATAGTTATACAGTTAGTTACCCAATGTCATTTGCTATCCAGAATGTTACAGTGGGGATCTACTGGTACTTAATCTCTAATTTCTCTAAAATTAAATCAATGTTTTATGAAAATATCAAGGAACCTGTCCATAAAGCAAATACTGAGGCAAAATGTTAAAGTCCTAGCACCACAAACTCTTTAAAAAATTTAGTAAACCAATCTATAGTTAACAGATTCCACTAATAACTTATTATTTTATGTTAGATTTTAGTTTAAAAAAAGAAAAAGAATATCTTTAATGTGCTTCAGAGGGTATCTACCAATGCAACATATTTCTATACAGTTTTAATCTGAGTATTGTACACCAAAGAAATTAAATTTTAGGAGATGTACAAGAAACATATTTTATTAGTTGCTTCTGTTGTATCACTTGGAGTTTTAAAATTGTGTAAAAAAATGACTTGGGCTTAAACCCAAGAGACTTAGTGATGAACAAAGATGTAGATTTAATCATAAGTGACAGAATAAACTAAATGTCATTGTCAAAAATTATTTTTTTGCCATCCAAAGAGTAATGAATGGCCAAATTTGCTGTATAGATTGATGGCCAATACATTTCCTAGTCTAAAGTATGCTTCCAAACATTTTTTTGCATTCATAAAACACATAGTTGGGAGTAAATCAATGAAATACCATAGTTTAGTTCTATAAGATCACTCAGAATCAAAATTTCAAATTTATTCAGGGATTTTGACAATTATATTTTGTGAACCCTACAGGTCTACATACCATTTCTGAAATGGAGAGTAAAGACATTGATTCATAACTTTTGTTTCATGAAACTTTAGATGTTCATAACCATTCTAGTACAGAAATGCCTTGCTTAGAAGATTTTGTAGGTTCTTGTTACTGGCAAGAACATAGGATTTGGCACTAGTCTTAATCAGAATTGATCCTGGATCACATACTTATTCATAGCTCAGCATTGAATAATTACTTCTTTTGAGCCTCAGTGACCCTACCTGTAAAATTATAAAGCTAGAAATACCTTCCTCACAGATATGTTTTAGATACCTGTGTTTGAGATAGTGTTTATATATGAGAGATATTGAAAACACAGTAGTTGCAAAGTACATTAATATATTTTAAAATATGTATTAATAATGAGAATAATAATTATAGTAATATTGTCTTCAGAAGCCAAAAGCCCTCTACATTATAGTTTAAGTTCATTCTAATCACCTCCAAATTGTTCTGCTGGAAAAGAGAACTTTATAACTAGAAGTGGAAGCTGCTTGTTTAAAAAATAGTCATGGCTTTGTAAAATGTGCACATTCAAACAAGTGCAACATTTAGAGTTTTATCTGGTTATACTTTTGATGGTACCTTATGTTTCTTTTCTTTTCTTTTCTTTTGTTTCACCAGGTCTAGCATTCCATACAGTTGATCCAGATAAAAAATTAGGGAGAAAATAGGCCAGTATTTTGAATTTGGTCAATTTTAGTATGGATTGGGCAATCTAGATGGATCCCTTTGCTGCCTACTATAGGAGTCTCTTAGTAGACTTCATAGTTAGAAAATACCACTTTTACGAAGTCTTCTAAAATATCTAAGTAAAATAACCCAGTATTGATCTTGTTCTACAGGAATGTTAAACTTTATCTAAACAGAAAAATCTCATTAAATCTCTAGCAACTGCCTTTTTCTGCTATTGTTATTTTTAAATGATTTTTGTACAGTACTTTTCTTTCCAAGTAAATGTCCTTAAGTGTGGAGGAATCAATGCAATTATTCGAGATTTACTTTTGGTAAATAGAAATTTGCGTGTGGCAACAAAATGAAACTCATGGCTATACTTTCAGTGACTGGCAGGAAAGAATTTTTAATTTGTACTAAAGCATCAGAAAATCTATATAATACAAACTGTACTTAGGTTCTTTTTTTTATTTCTGAGTGGTGGTTTTATGTTCTAACTGTAAATATTTTTTCTGCTTGATATAGTTTTATTTAATGGCCATATAGCATATTCAAAATAAAGTTAAAGACAATATATTTTGATGATAGAAATTTATTTTAAGAAATTGAATAAGCCTAACTTTTTATGCCAAATGTGATTTTAAAAAATCTATTATAAGAAATAAGCAAAGTCCTAAGAAGCTACAGAGGCTTAATTTATTCATTTTTTATTGATATTAATAGAATTATAGTCCTCTATGCATTCAAATACCTTTTTAACTTTCATAGTTAAGATGATATATATATATATACACACCACATACATATATACATATATGTATATGTATTCATAATATAAGGCAGCCCTCAGGAATAACTCATTACAGGGTAGCCCTATACCAGAGCCCAAAGGAACAGCTTCTCATGTGAGGTTAGCCCAGGGCGAGGCATCGGCTATTTCTTGAATTAGGGGATACTGTTAAAAACAAAGAAATAAAATAAACAAAAGACATTATAATCATACCTTTTCAAGCACAATGACATTTCACCAACACTGAGTTATTATGAAATAGCATCACCTGGGACCTCAAGAAACAGCTATGAATATGTCAGCATCTGCAGGTGCTAGGTGGGCAGGACATTCTGAGGTCCAGAAGCTCCCTTGTGTTGGTGCTGTGTAGCTGTGCTTGCACCAGTCATTGTCATGTGATGAGACGTTCAGGGAGTGGCAAGGCAATATCCGTCACTGTTTCTTCCTCTCTAGACTGTATGCTTTTTGGATTAGGGATTGCATATTATTAATATTTATATCCATAGAGTCTACCAGAGTATCTAAAAGGTAAATAACATTAATAATCTATTTAATAACTGAGTATAAAACATGAATGAGAATTTTTATTGTAGGCAAAATTGGGCATTTATGTGTGTGCACACATGCACACATAAGTGCCTGCATACATGCACAGGCTCATACATAAGACAGATAGATAAAAGGACAGACTGATAAGATAGGAAAAAAAATCATACTTGTATCCTTGTTTTTCTTTATTTCGGATTATACCTTTACTTAATTTTTTTCAGAACAATATATAAAACCTTATCAGTGGAAAACAAATTTGAAAAAATTGCACTAAGACATTTTGAACTATTATCTTATAGAGCAGCAGTCTTCAAAATTGGGTACCTTAATACCTAAAGATACACAAAGATGTGCGTGGACAAGGCAAAGATTACTTCTAAAAAATCAGTTTCCAGACTCTCAACTTCAAAATGTTACATTTATAAAAATCAGTCTCCCAGAGAACATCTGTGATTTGCCAACCCTTCCTTTTTCACCTCTGCCTTTCAAATTTGTCCTTTTACCACTAAATAAAAGAGAGGGATACATCTCACGCAAACCACCTAATGTGGTACATTGCTGCAGGGTGAAAACACATTTGGGCACCAAAAGAATATTCTAGATACTACATTACTTTCACAGAGAGTCTCATGAGGGCAAAAAATGAGAAAAATATATTGAAGGGGAAGCACTTTATTTTGTCCAGTAAATGAACTAAGGGTGAGACTTTCTATGTATTTGATTTTACTTATTTATCTGAGAATTCAGTAGATTTTTGTCTAGGAATAAAATATCGATAATATTTAAATTGAAATTAAAATGAAGGCAAATATTTTCATGGAAATTCAGTCCAATTTTGGCTGATAAGAGCTACCTTTGCCATTTAGGTTATATGATGGATAGTTTTTCCCGAATTTGAAAAGACTAAATCTTTGATGACAAACACAGTGAAATTCACCCTGCAAATATAAGTGAAGTTCAAACATTTAAATGTCACTACATACAGGGTAGAATTATCAAACTTAATTAAATGACCAGAGTAAAGCTGCTGTGACACATGAAACCAATATCTGAGTTTGTTGTATCAATAGGTTTTATCTTCTGTTTAAAGAAGGATCCAATAAACAAAATGACAGAATCCTTTATAGTGTATAACATTACAAAAATAAATTATTGATGTTCAGTTTAAAATGTACAAGAGCATACAAAGTTTCTCTAAACTTTTTTAGGAGGCATAAAATAAAAAGGCTGTATAATAATCAGGTTGACTTCCAATTTTATTCTCATACTTGTGTTAGTATTATAAGCATTTATATTTTCATAAAAATTTTATTTAAGTAAAACATGACTTTTACTTCATCTATTCATTTCTCTCCATTTTTTAGAATTCAAGTGCAATAAGGAGGTTTGCATTTATATATTTATCTATTTTTAATTTTAAAGATTATTTTTCAATTACAGTTTTACATACAATATTATATTAGTTTCAGGTATACAGCATAGTGGTTAGACATATATACGTGATCACCCCTGTATATCTAGTATCCATCTGACACCATACATTTAGTTATTACAATATCATTGACTATATTTTCTATGCTGTACTTTACATCCCCATGACTCTTCTTATAACTGGTAATTTGTACTTCATAATCCCCTCCCCTTTTTCACACATCTCCTCAGTCTTGCTTCGATCAATTTGTTCTCTGTATCTATGAGTTTGTGCTTTGTTTCTTCATTTATTATTATCATTTTAAATTCCAGATTTAAAAGAGAATCTTGAAGTTTCAAAATGATGGACCCTGTACATGAATTGGTCTACCTACTTTTCTGACTTCATTAAAATAACAATCTACAAAAACAAAACAATTCAATCACTTCTCCAAAAAGTAACTCCCTCTCAGCACCCATTTGCAGCTAACGATTTTTTTTTATTTTTAAGAAATGTTTTCCTAATAGTGCCATATAAATTTGGTAAATTTTGTTTTTTGTTTTTTCTATTTTTGTAATTAGACTCAATTGTCAAATCTCTGACTCAATACTTTCAGGCCTACTTTATTCCAATTTTCATTCATGCACTTATTGGCCAACCTTCTCAGGCTAAAGTTATTTTTATAATGTTCTTTATAATACCTGAAAATTGTATCAATTCTTATTTTTTATAGCTTTTTATCTACTCATTTTCTAACATGCCTTAAATTAGTAATACAATCTTATACTTTCTCAGCAATGTAAAAGAATTCCAATTACTTCACAATCTTGCCAATATCTGTTCTCATTGTCCTTTTAATTTTAGCTATCCCAGTGAATATACCATATTCTGATATTAATATATATTTCTCTGATAAGAAATAATATTGATGGCTTTTCATTTGTTCATTGGTAATCTAAATGCCTTATTTGGTGAAGTGTTTGTTTAAATACTTTAACCAATTTTTAATTGGGTTGTTTGAATTTTACTATTAATTTGTAGGAATTATTTATAGATTCTGTATGTTTATAACATTAATAGTCTAATGCTGTACTGATTTTAATTATTTTCTATCTACTTTACATTTAACCTCCATTGCTTTTTCTGGATTTTAAGTGATAATATAGATCATTGATTTTATATACTTCTTATTTTCAAATACAGCCTTATAAATTTCCTTTAAACACTACTTTAAGTACATCTCAAAAATGCATTCAATTTTATATATTTTATAATTTAATTTTTGACCCATTGACTCTAGGAATGTATTATTTCAATACCTAAATACTTAGGAATTAAAAAAATAATAATTTTATTATTACAAATTTCTTATGTATTTCTATTGTGATCAGAGACCATAATCTGTGAAATTTAAACTATGTCTCTTATAAATGGTATATTTTTTAAAAAAGTTCCAACTGACAATCTCTGCCTTTTAATCAGTGTTTAATTCATTTACATTTAATATAATTATATACTAAGATTTAAGTCTACCATCTTGCTATTTCTTTCTACTTACCACATCTTTTCTTCCCTCTATTCCCCCATTTAATGCCTTTTTTCGAGTTAGTTAATAATTTTTTATATGCTAATTTAATTCTTCTCTAGGGCTTTTAGCCATACCTCTTTGTTTGTTTAAGTAGTTGCTCTAGGGTAGTTTCTCAGCATCACCGCTATCGATATTTAATGCTTGATAATTTTTTGTTGTGAGGGGTTGTCCAGAGTACTATAGTAAACTTAGCATCATCTTTGGCCTCTACCCTATACATGCACTTCTCTTTCAGAGAATCAATAGTGTTTCTAGATACTAAATATCCTAGGAGAGGTAAAAATTACAATTTGTTAAGAATTAGTGCTCTAAGGGTTACAAAATGCAATAAGTTATCACTATCAGCTTAAAGATAATACTGTATCACTTCGTGTAACATGTAAGAATTTTATATCATTAAAATTG
The DNA here is from genome assembly GCF_000151845.1 of Pteropus vampyrus. Taxonomy (NCBI): domain Eukaryota; kingdom Metazoa; phylum Chordata; class Mammalia; order Chiroptera; family Pteropodidae; genus Pteropus; species Pteropus vampyrus. Next base: position 4,554,206 of record NW_011888878.1, read on the forward strand.
TTTTTTACTCCTCCACATTTGGTACTATTATCGCATTTATTTTATATATATTCAAGCTTTAAGTCTCACAAAGAAATGTAATTATTTTAGTTTAAATATTCACTTTTCTTAAAATAATTAATAATATATGAAAGATTATCTTTTATATTTACCTACACATTTAACACTTCTATTTCTCTTCATTTCTTCTTGAAAAATATAAGCTTTCATCTGGTGTCATTTTCCCTGGAGAATTTCATTTAATTTTTTTATGCAGCAGATATGCTGGCAATAGCTCTTCATTTCATTTTTTAATGTAAAAATGTCTCAATTACACCTCTATTTTTAAAGAATATTTTTGGCTTTCTGCACTTTAATGAAATTCCACTGTTTTCCCTTTTCCATTGGTGTTGATGAAAAGATAGTCATCGTTTATATGCTTGGTCCCAAGTATTTAATATGTCTAATTTGTCTGGATGTTTTTAATATTTCTCTTAATCTTTATCTTTTAACCATTTGACTGTAACATACTTAGGTATGTTTTTTGCACATATTCTGCTTAAGATTTTGCTGAATTTCTTATTTTTCACCAATATTTGAAAAATTTTAAACCCTTTCTTTCCAATTCTGCTAGGATTACAATTACTTTTATGTTAGCCTGCTTGATATTGCCTAACAAGTCACCGAGACTGTTCTTTTTAATTATTATTATTTTTAACCATTTATCTCACTGATCTTGAGACTGAATAAATGCTATTACTCTGTCTTCATATTTATTCATCCAGTCTTCTGCAGTCTCAATGCTAATGAGCCTATTTAGTAAATTTTGCACTTCAGATCAACGAGTCTATTCAACTTTTTTTTATAGTCACAGTTTCTCTGCTGAGATTTCCCATCTATTCACTTTTAATAATTATGCATTCCTCAAATATTTGAACATGTGTTTTTTAAGTGTTTCAGAGACCTCATCTAAGAACATTAACACTTTCCTTAGCTCAATGACTATGGGCAATTTTTTGATAAAGATGATATTTTACTATTTCTTTGCATGTCAAGAAATTTCGATTGTATGATGAAAATTGCATGCAATAATTTTAAGGAATTACATTATGACATTTTCCTATAAAGACTATTGATTTTTGTTCTATTAGATTAAATTACTGGCTGAAACTTTTGATTCTAATATGTTAGGTTTATTCGTGTTTAGATCAATTCCAGTCTGGTACTGACCTTGGTCTTAGAAAGTATCATTTATTTTAGGACTTAGTCATCCTCCTTAAAGATGGCCTTTCTTGGAACTCAACTAAATGCTAAGGTGCTAATCAAAGTCTCTTTACTCTGGTCTGACTCTGGTATCACATTTTGCTTCCAACCCTACAACAGGTGGACTCTGCTAGGCCTTTTGTGTCATGTCCTATACATGAACAACCCAGCTTTCATCCAAAAACCCATGATGAATACTCTTCACAGAATTAGCAGACCCCTTCTGAGGATTTTCCAATTCTCTATGCCTTACAAAGCTCAGATGTTCCATTAGTTGGGGACTGAATGATTTTTTCCTCAGATCAACAAGACTATTATAATTTCTTTAGTCTCCTTCTCTCTGAGCCACAGCAGGATATGCCACCATGTAAAGAACTGAGATAACAGATTCATCTCATGCATTTCCTTCTCTCAAGTACCACTGTGCTGTGTTTCCTATTTTCTAAAAATACTTGTCTCCTATATTTTAATCAGCCTTAAAGTTGTTTTCAGTAGGTCAGCATGTATGTGCTAGAAGTCAAACTTCTATAGAAATATTTAGCATAATTCTTTTTCACTGTTTTTTACCACATTATCAGAAATACTTTTAAATGGACACTAGAGATCAAATCATTCACCAGAACTCAACATAAATGGTGGAAAATTAGAACACAACATTGTTGATGATCACTACTACTTTTTCAGTGCTTACCATCTGACAGACATTGACCTATATTAACTATTTTGATCTCTACAAGAATTTTGTAAGTAAATATCATCATTATCTCCATTCTCAAGATGAGTAAAGCAAGACACTGAGAGGTTTAATAACTTGCGCAAAGTTGCAATCTTTATAAAATCTTTATGAAGATTATAAAGAATATTTAGAATCTTTATAAAATTTTAATTCTTATAAAATAACATACTTTTTTCTTCTTGTCTACTCTTGATTTTTTTTTTTTTTTTATGATTTAAGAACATATAAACTAATTCCCTGACTACACTTTTTATTGTTTTTATAATTAACACCTTGTTAACTGTGGACAGGCGTATCCAAATAGGGGACTGAGCTCTAATCAGGAGTTAATAAAAAGAAAGAAAGAAAGTTAAGTTAATAAGACTCAGGAAAATTGCCATGTATCTAAAATAGGACTGTAGATTAGCTTGTTCTATCAAGGGAGAGATGGGTTTTCTTTTAAAATCACTTCCTGTTTTTCCCAAATTTTAAGAAACTTTTAACTCATATTTTGGATCCATTTGAAATTAGAGAAAAACAGGAAACAGAAGTATTGTGTCTCCCCGAAAATGGATACTTCTAATCCATTGTATTGTTATGCTTGCATTATCATATGTCAAATATTCATATATCCATGGGCCTATTTCTGGGATTCTTTTCAAATATCATTGATGTAGTTTTTTCTATCGCTTAATAGAAAATACACAGCTTAATATAATATAATTTGTAATTAACATATAAACATGATTTAAAATGTACAGACTTGTATTACAATGTACACTAAAATTATAATATATTTTGAGATCTGATAAGACGTTTCTTTCTGTATGAGCTATTGTTTTTTAATACGGCTTGGTTAGAGTTACACTTCCCTATACTTAGAAACACCTGTGTTAGGAATAATCTGTGATAGAAACAACCCATAGGAATAGAGATTTTCAATTTAATTTATAGATGACTATCAGAAGAGCTGGCATTTTATATTTCAAATATATGATATACCTCTCTATTTTATCTAATTTTCTTCAATGTTTATTACTTATTTCATCAAAATTTTATTCATTCTTTAGATTTATTCTTTGCTAACTTTTTACTTTTGTTACCGTTATAAATGTTTTTCTCTAATATTTCTAAATTAGTTATTACAAGTTTATTACTTAAGTATATTGATGTGTGTCAAGCCATATTGCTAAAACTTATTATTGAAATAATTTCTCTATTAATTTAATTTCAATGATCTAGAGAGACTTATTTTTTAAATAATTTTATATTTTTGAATTACAGTTGACATACAATATTTATTAGTTTCAGGTATACAACACAGTGATTAGACATTTATTAACTCTAAAAAGTCTAATACCTATCTGACACCAGACATAGTTAATTTAATATTATTGGCTTATTTCCTATGCTATACTTTACATCCTTGTAACTGTTTTCATGACTGTCAATTTATATATCTTAATACCTTGCATTTTTTCACCCATCATCCATAACCCCTCCTATCTGGTAACCATCAAAATGTTCTCTGTATTTATGTTTGTTTCTGTTTTGTTTGTTAATTTATTTTGTGTTTTAGAATCTATATATAAGTGAAATCATATGGTATTTGTCTTCTTGCCTGATTTATTTCACTTAGCATAATACCTTTTAGGTCCATCCATGTTGTCACAAATAGCGATATTTCATCCTTTTTGTGGCTAATATTCTATTATATATGTATACATCTTCTTTATGAATTTGCCTATAAATTGACACTTAAGTTGCTTCAATTTTTTGATTATTGTAATGCTGCAATGACTATAGAGTTGCACATGTCATTTTGAATTAGTGTTTTCAGTTTCTTTGGCTAAATACTCAGAAATGGAATTTCTGAAAGCCTTTTTATAGTCTCTTGTTATAGATTTCGTCTTAAAGTCTAATGTATTAGACAAAATAGTATTTCTACCCAGCTTTTTCTTTTCTCTTTCCATTTGCATGAAATATCTTTTTTCATCCCTTTACTTTCAGGCTGTGTGTCTTTCATTCTGAAGTGGATCTCTGGTAGGCAGCATATGTAAGGGTCTTATTTTCTTATCCTTTCAGCCATCTTATGTCTTTTGATTAGAGCATTTATTTATATTTAAAATAATTATTAATAGGTATGTAGTTATGGCCATTTTATTATTATATTATTATTTTTTTTTAGTCCTTTTTTCTACTATTTCTCCATCTCATTCTCCTCCTTAAAGAAGTCCTTCCAACATTCATTTCCTATAATACCGACTTGATGGTGATGAACTCCTTTAGCTTTTTCTTGTCTGGGAAGCTTTTTTTTTTTATCTGTCCTTTGATTCCAAATGATAGCTTTGCTGGGTAGAGTAATCTTGGTTACAGGTCCTCGTTTTTCATCACTTTGAATATTTTGTGCCAATTCCTCTGGCCAGCAAAGTTTCTGTTGAGATTTCAGCTGACACTCTTATGGGAGCTCACTTGTAGATAATTAACTGATTTTCTCTAGCTGCTTTTAAGTTTCTTTAATTAAATTCCCAGATTTGTATATGGCTTATTTCAGCTTTCTCAATTTTAATTTTTGCCCATATTTTCTAGAATGTTATCTACTTAATGATATTTTGGGCTTTTAAAAAAACAAAATTTGAAGTGTGTTGATAAACTGTATGATTTTGTTAGCTTTTTTTTTTTTAAATGATGTTTTTTTAATTTTTATTTTTTTTATTTTTTATTCTTTTCTTTTCTGACCAGAAATGTAAGATTCAGAGTAAGATATAAGATGTAAGATCCATATGAGACAATGCCTAAGTCTCATATGGAGTCATAGAAGTCAAAGATTCCTTATGGCACTGCTTAATGAGTGTAAAGATTATGTTTTATCCAATACACACTGGGTTGTCTGAACAACAGTTTTGGGCCTCTGTCTATTCTCCATTCTGTTTTGTCAGCTATCTCACATACATCTGCTAAAAAATTTTAATCGATATTTTCATTATAACTCCCACTCACAAAACCAAAGTGGTGAAGAGTGGGTCTTTAATGTTCACCAGAAAAATAAGCTATTTGAACCCAATTACCATATTGAAAATATTCCTCCAAAGTTTTAAATCCCTGTCATTCCTCCTCCATTTGTCTCTCGTTATTAAAATTCTGGCATTCAGAATTCTAAATAATTCATTTACATAAGAATCTTTTTTGGCTTCAGACAGTGTGAATATTTTTGTGCAGATTAAAGTGTACTTATACAAAAACTTTAGGAATGATAAAAGCCAAAAAACAAAACAAAACAAAATAAAACCCCAAATTCCCAGAAGCAAGATAAGATTATAGATTTTATAAGCTGCAATAAATTCATATTTGCTACAGCTATGAAGATGTATAAAAATGTCATCATGAAAGATACAATTTATGTAAATGTTCTATGCATGTGTTTATTATTTCTCATTATCCTAGTACAGAAATTTAATATTTTACATATATTCCAAAATTATTATTCATTGTGAAAACTTCTAAGATCAGACTGTTCAAAGATTATTCTATAAAAATATGGATTATCAAGTATAAGAAATACAAGATGATTTCCTTCCTGCATATACCTCTCTATTTTATCTAATTTTCTTCAATGTTTATTACTTATTTCATCAAAATTTTATTCATTCTTTAGATTTATTCTTTGCTAACTTTTTACTTTTGTTACCGTTATAAATGTTTTTCTCTAATATTTCTAAATTAGTTATTACAAGTTTATTACTTAAGTATATTGATGTGTGTCAAGCCATATTGCTAAAACTTATTATTGAAATAATTTCTCTATTAATTTAATTTCAATGATCTAGAGAGACTTATTTTTTAAATAATTTTATATTTTTGAATTACAGTTGACATACAATATTTATTAGTTTCAGGTATACAACACAGTGATTAGACATTTATTAACTCTAAAAAGTCTAATACCTATCTGACACCAGACATAGTTAATTTAATATTATTGGCTTATTTCCTATGCTATACTTTACATCCTTGTAACTGTTTTCATGACTGTCAATTTATATATCTTAATACCTTGCATTTTTTCACCCATCATCCATAACCCCTCCTATCTGGTAACCATCAAAATGTTCTCTGTATTTATGTTTGTTTCTGTTTTGTTTGTTAATTTATTTTGTGTTTTAGAATCTATATATAAGTGAAATCATATGGTATTTGTCTTCTTGCCTGATTTATTTCACTTAGCATAATACCTTTTAGGTCCATCCATGTTGTCACAAATAGCGATATTTCATCCTTTTTGTGGCTAATATTCTATTATATATGTATACATCTTCTTTATGAATTTGCCTATAAATTGACACTTAAGTTGCTTCAATTTTTTGATTATTGTAATGCTGCAATTACTATAGAGTTGCACATGTCATTTTGAATTAGTGTTTTCAGTTTCTTTGGCTAAATACTCAGAAATGGAATTTCTGAAAGTCTTTTTATAGTCTCTTGTTATAGATTTCGTCTTCAAGTCTAATGTATTAGACAAAATAGTATTTCTACCCAGCTTTTTCTTTTCTCTTTCCATTTGCATGAAATATCTTTTTTCATCCCTTTACTTTCAGGCTGTGTGTCTTTCATTCTGAAGTGGATCTCTGGTAGGCAGCATATGTAAGGGTCTTATTTTCTTATCCTTTCAGCCATCTTATGTCTTTTGATTAGAGCATTTATTTATATTTAAAATAATTATTAATAGGTATGTAGTTATGGCCATTTTATTATTATATTATTATTTTTTTTTAGTCCTTTTTTCTACTATTTCTCCATCTCATTCTCCTCCTTAAAGAAGTCCTTCCAACATTCATTTCCTATAATACCGACTTGATGGTGATGAACTCCTTTAGCTTTTTCTTGTCTGGGAAGCTTTTTTTTTTTATCTGTCCTTTGATTCCAAATGATAGCTTTGCTGGGTAGAGTAATCTTGGTTACAGGTCCTCGTTTTTCATCACTTTGAATATTTTGTGCCAATTCCTCTGGCCAGCAAAGTTTCTGTTGAGATTTCAGCTGACACTCTTATGGGAGCTCACTTGTAGATAATTAACTGATTTTCTCTAGCTGCTTTTAAGTTTCTTTAATTAAATTCCCAGATTTGTATATGGCTTATTTCAGCTTTCTCAATTTTAATTTTTGCCCATATTTTCTAGAATGTTATCTACTTAATGATATTTTGGGCTTTTAAAAAAACAAAATTTGAAGTGTGTTGATAAACTGTATGATTTTGTTAGCTTTTTTTTTTTTAAATGATGTTTTTTTAATTTTTATTTTTTTTATTTTTTATTCTTTTCTTTTCTGACCAGAAATGTAAGATTCAGAGTAAGATATAAGATGTAAGATCCATATGAGACAATGCCTAAGTCTCATATGGAGTCATAGAAGTCAAAGATTCCTTATGGCACTGCTTAATGAGTGTAAAGATTATGTTTTATCCAATACACACTGGGTTGTCTGAACAACAGTTTTGGGCCTCTGTCTATTCTCCATTCTGTTTTGTCAGCTATCTCACATACATCTGCTAAAAAATTTTAATCGATATTTTCATTATAACTCCCACTCACAAAACCAAAGTGGTGAAGAGTGGGTCTTTAATGTTCACCAGAAAAATAAGCTATTTGAACCCAATTACCATATTGAAAATATTCCTCCAAAGTTTTAAATCCCTGTCATTCCTCCTCCATTTGTCTCTCGTTATTAAAATTCTGGCATTCAGAATTCTAAATAATTCATTTACATAAGAATCTTTTTTGGCTTCAGACAGTGTGAATATTTTTGTGCAGATTAAAGTGTACTTATACAAAAACTTTAGGAATGATAAAAGCCAAAAAACAAAACAAAACAAAATAAAACCCCAAATTCCCAGAAGCAAGATAAGATTATAGATTTTATAAGCTGCAATAAATTCATATTTGCTACAGCTATGAAGATGTATAAAAATGTCATCATGAAAGATACAATTTATGTAAATGTTCTATGCATGTGTTTATTATTTCTCATTATCCTAGTACAGAAATTTAATATTTTACATATATTCCAAAATTATTATTCATTGTGAAAACTTCTAAGATCAGACTGTTCAAAGATTATTCTATAAAAATATGGATTATCAAGTATAAGAAATACAAGATGATTTCCTTCCTGCCTAATTTCCCATTAGCCAAATATAAGAAAAAGCGTAAAGAATTTGAAAACAAGAATCTAACATCTGGCTATCTTTAGCATTTAAGTTTTCTAATGCAGATAACATCTCCTGGTGATTTTCTCACCAGAAAATCCAATAAAGTTTTTATTTAAATGAATAGTCACAAAAAAGGAAAGTCTAAAGTTTTTGTACAGTTTAATAAAAACTTTCCTCATAAACAGCATTTAAGTCCGTCATTAAAAAGATCAATAAGACACTGAAAAACATAATTTAGTGCAACAATTGAGAATAACTTTAAAGTGAATAATAGTTTTATTATGCAGTTAAAGTACATTAAGACTTTGGACTAAGTATATGGAACCAAAAAGTTATCAAGCAACTACATACGAGAGCCTCAAGTAACCTAACCTTAAGCCAGATATGCTTTAGCAAAAACCTATTTTACTCATAAACTAGTGAAGACTCACTCTTCTGCTATGACAAACAATACCTCAATATAGCCAACCTTGATTTTTGAATAAACCAAACATTGTTAGTATTAAAACAAAATAATCATGTCTGACTATTGCAAGAATTTGGAGAACACTTTCATATCCTCTTTTGAGAAAAATAAAGGAACTTTGTAACTGATTGCCTTACACAAAATTATTAGCAGTGATTAGTGTTTTACCTAAAAAATAATTTCAAAGCAGTTAAGTTAGATGAACATGCCCATTTTACTCCTTTCTTTTATTAATGTTGGAAGTTTTTCAATAAAAAATAAAATTATTCAGTTAATTAGTCTTTAAAATGATTTTTTTAAATATATAAGCATTGTATATGAGCTATGAGGGATAAATTAATGGGATCATGACTCACACTTCCCTGTTCTACAGTATTGAATTAATTATTTTCACTTCAGAACTATGAACCCAAGAAATATTCAAGGTACCCCAGACCACTTTACAGAGGCTTTTTTTTTTTTTTTAAGTTTCAAGTATACAGTACATTGGTTAGACAATTATATAGATTATAAAATGATCCCCCTAATTGTTCCTTCTCTCTTCTGGTTTTCCACCTAAGCAATATATTAATGCTAACTGCATTCTTTATGCCTTGCTCCCCATTCCCGTGACCAACTTTCAACTACTAATTTGTACTTCTTTAACCCTTCACCCCATTATCACATCCCCAAACCCCCATTCCCTGTCCGTCACCAAATTGTCTTCTATATTTGCAAGTCAGTTTTTGATTAGTTTGTTCTTTTTGTTTATTAGATTCTGCATATAAGTGAAATCATATGGTATTTATCTTTATCTGTCTGACTCATTTCATTCAACATCATAACCTCTAGGTCCATCCATGTCATTGCAAATGGTTGGATTTCACTCTTATAATGGCTGAGTAATATTTTATTGTATATATAGACCATAATTTCTTTATCCAATCCTCTGTTAATGGGCATTTAGGTTGCTTCCATTTCTTGGCTATTGTAAATTGCACTGCCATGAATATTAGGTTACATAGATCTTTATGAATTATTGTTTTGGTTTTCTTTGGAGAAATACCCAGAAGTGCAATTGCTGGGTCAAAAGGTATATCTATTTTTAATTTTTTGAATAACCTCCAGACTGTTTTTCATAGTGACAGTACTAATTTGCAATCCCACCAACAATGTATGAGGGTTCCCTTTTCTCTGCATTCTCTACAATGCTTGTTGTTCTTTGATTTATTGACGATAGCCATTCTGACAGGTGTCAGGTGATATCTCATTGTGGTTTTAATTTGCATTTCTCTGATGATTAATGACCTTGAGCATCTTTTCATGTCTATCGGCCATTTGTATTTTCTATTGGAGAAGTATCTGTTTAGGTCTGCTGCCCATTTTTTAATCATATTGTTTATTTTTTTGTTGTTGAGTTGTATGAGTTCTTTATGTATTTTGGATATTAACCTCTTATCAGATGTATCATTAGCGAATATCTTCTCTGAATCAGTTGGTTGTCTTTTTGTTTTGTTGATGGTCTCCTTTGCCATACAAAAACTTTTTAGTTTGATGTAGTCCCATTTGTTTATTTTTTCTTTTGTTTCCCTTGCCTGGGGAGATATATCCAAAAAGAAAGTACTGTTAGTGATATCAGAGAGTTTCCTGTCTACATTTTCTTCTAGAAGTTTTATGATTTTGGGTCTTACACTTAAATCTTTAATCCATTTTAAGTCTGTTCTAGTATATGGTGTAAGAAGGTGGTCCAGCTTTCTTTTCTTTTCTTTTCTTTTTTTTTTTTTTTTTTGCATGTATCTATCCAATTTTACCAGCACCACTTATTGAAGAGACTGTCTTTACCCCACTACATATTCTTACCTCCTCTGTCATATATTTAGTGAGCGTATAGGCGTGGATTTATTTCTGGGCTCTCTATTATGTTCCATTGATCAATGTATCTATTTTAGGCCAGTACCATGTTGTTTTGATTACTGTAGCCTTGTAGTATAGTTTGATATCAGATAGTGTGATACCTCCAACTTTGTTCTTCTTTCTCAAGATTGTTGTGGATATTCAGGGATTTTTATGGTTCCATATAAATTTTAGGATTATTTGTTCTACCTCTCTGAAAAATGCCATTGGTATTTTGATAGGGATTGCATTGAATCTATAGATTGCTTTGGGTAGTATGGCCATTGTAATGATAATGATTCTTCCTACCTCTGAGCACGGTATATGCTTCCATTTATTTGTATCTTCTTTAATTTCTTTTTTCAATGACATAATTTGCTGAGAACAGGTTTTTACCTGCTTGGTTAATTTGATTCCTAGGTATTTTATTGTTTTTGATGCAGTTATTAATAGGATTGTTTTCTCAATTTCTCTTTCTGAAAGTTCATCATTGGTATTTAAAATTGCCACTGACTTCTGAATATTTATTTTGTAACCTGCTACTTTACTGAATTAATTGACTTGTTTTAACAGTTTTGGTGGAACCTTTAGGGTTCTCTATATATAGTAACATGTCCTTTCCAATTCAGATACCTTTTATCTCTCTTTCTTGTCTTATTGCTGTGGCTAAGACTTCCAATACAGTGTTGAAGAGGAATGGTGAAAATGGGCATCCTTGTCCCTGATCTTAAGGAAAACGCTTTTAGCCTTTCCCCATTGAGCATGATGTTAGCTGTAGGTTTGTCATATATGGCCTTAATTATGTTGAGGTATGTTCTCTCTATTCCCACTCTGCTGAGAGTTTTTATCATAAATGGATGCTGGATTTTGTCAAACACTTTTTCTGCATCTATCGATATGATCATATGGTTTCTATTTTTCTATTTGTTAATGTGGTGTATCCCATTAATTTATTTGCAGATATTGAACCAACTTTGCATCCCAGGAATAAATCCAACTTGATCATGATGTATGATATTTTTAATGTATTGCTAAATTCAGTTTGCTAATATTTTGTTGATATCAATATTGATATCAATGTTGTTAATATCAATGTTCATAAGAGATATTGGCCTATAGTTTTTATTTTTTGTAATGTCTTTGTCTCGTTTTTATATCAAGGTAATGGTGGCCTCAGAAAAGGAGTTACGAATCTTCCCTCTTGAATTTTTTGGAATATTTTGAGAAGAATAGGTATTGATTCTTCTTCAAATGTTTAGTAAAATTTGCCTATGAAGCCATCTGTCCAGGACTTTTGTTTTTAGGGAGTTTTTGACTGCTGATTTGATTTTGTTGGTGGTAGTCAGTGACTTCAGGTTTTCTGTTTCTTTTTGACTCAGTCTTGGAAGATTGATTGTATACTTCTGGAAATGTATCCATTTCTTCCATATTGTCTAATTTGTTGGGGCATAATTGCTTGTAGCATTTTATGACCTTTTGTGTTCCTGTGGAGTCCATAGTTATTTCT
>NW_011888878.1:4566259-4580172 GCF_000151845.1 Pteropus vampyrus
GACTCAGTCTTGGAAGATTGATTGTATACTTCTGGAAATGTATCCATTTCTTCCATATTGTCTAATTTGTTGGGGCATAATTGCTTGTAGCATTTTATGACCTTTTGTGTTCCTGTGGAGTCCATAGTTATTTCTCCTCTTTCATTTCTGATTTTATTTATCTGAGTCTTCTCTCCTATTTCCTTGATTAGTCTGGCTAAGGCTCTGTCAATTTTGTTATCCTTTCAAAGAACCAGTTCTTGGTTTCATTATTCTTTTGTATTGTTTTTCTAGACTCTATTTCATTTATTTTCACTCTGATCTTTATTATTTCTTTCCTTCTATTTGGACTTTGTTGCTTTTCTTTTTTACCACATACCACTTTTCATGACCACCGCTCCTTCTGCTTTAGTCATCCTTGTGATAAATGATGATTCTCAAATGTAGGCAAAAAACAACAACAATAATAATAATAATAAAAACTACCATATTTTCTTTTTTCTCCTCTACAACAAGAGCTTCCTTCTGGAATTTCCTTTTTTATTCTTGGCTTAGAACTTTTTGAATACACGGCCCTACTTTTGTCATCTCTCTTCCTTAAAATAAATCAATGTACATTTCTTAGTTTATTTAATATACCCGAGCAGAACAGTGCTGAGTAAGATTCAACCCTCTAATCAATTGATTGGAAAATCGTGGACATTTCTTGAAAAAACATCAGACATTATCAATCCTGATTCCCTAATTTGGCTGTAAATAAATCCAAATTTCAACATGATTAGAGGTTTCACAGTCCCTCAGGGCAGAAAAGACTTAGGATCCGGGCATGATTCCAAACTCAGAGCTTTTTACACAGTGTGATTTCATAAGAAAGTAATTAATGAAAGCATGTATTTATAGACAATTTTAAAGACTATCTGTAAAAATTGAGGTCCACCGTGTGTGTGTGTAGTTAAACCTTTTATTGGTAGATAAAACTCATCCTCAAAGAATTTGATGACTTCTTAGAGAGACTATTTACTTTTCTTGACACCATTTTGGAATTATCTATGCCATCAACCATAAGCTTTAACTCAATTTATTTAAATTTCAAGGTGTAAAAAGAGGGACTTGGCTAGGTTTGGATTAAGAGCAAAAATAGTGAGGCCAAAAGGTTAGGCTGCTAGTGAGCCTACAGCATAAGTTAAAAAGAACATTTGCTGGAAAACCACCAACTCCCTGTCCTCACCATTATGGCTAACAAATTCCCAGTGATTAAATTGAAAAGGAAGAAAAACCCCTTACTACCCAGAAACCAAGTTTGTTATCAAACCTGTATCCTCAAACAAATTTTAAAAGCTTTGTAACAAAAGTATATACCCCAGACCTGTTTAAATGAATTAAAATGTAATTGCATTCAGAATATTTTTTTTTTGTATGTTCAACACTGTTGAACATAGTTGAGTTAGTAAAGCTGTTAGCTATCTAATGTAATCAATTTGGTGATCACAATAAAAAGTTTTTATCATGTTATGAACTGCATGTTTCTATCCTACCAAAATCCATATGTTGAAATCTTACCCCCTAAATATGATGGTATTTGTAAATGGAATCATTGAGAGGTAATTAAGGTTAGATGAGTTCATAATTTTAAGTCTCTCAGAGGAAGAAAAGTAGGACCCTTAAAAGAAGAGACACCAAAGAGCTCCCTCTCTTCCTGTGAACTTATAAGAAAGAAGTCAGTAAGCATGCAGTGAGATGGAAGCCACCTACAAGCCAAGGGAAGAGGCCTCATGATGAAACTTACCTTACAGGCACCTTAATCAAGGACTTATTTATTTCTCAGCCTCGAACTCTGAGAAATAAATTTTTATTGCTTAAACCACCCAATCTATGGTATTTTGAATTGGCAATCTAAGCTGACTAACATATATGACATTAATTGATGAGAATATATAAAATCTAAATAATACAAGTATTCTTGGTTTGCTTTTAGAGGCAGAAAGTAATTTAAAAAACAGAAATTAGCAAACTTGAATGACATTTAATTATCTGTACTGTATTAATTTTTTCTTTTAATTTCTTTATTATATACTTATTTTTACAGTTACAACTTCTATAACTTCTCACTATTTTCTCTTTAATGAATCCATATTCAACATTTTATTGTTATATAAATTGTAATCATTTAAAGGAATATGGAATTCTGCTGTGAATTTCTTCTAATTTTATTTACTCTTTCAATTGCAAATGCATTATATTTATTGTATTTTCTATTGTTATCTTACATTATGCATTCATAGTAATTTCACAAGTATTTTCTATTTAAAACAAGCAAACTGATAGAGACGATAGATGATAGATAGATAGACAGATAGAAATATAGACAGATAGAAATATAGACAGATATATAGATAAACAGACATTGAAAAGATGATGCCATTTTTTTACATTTATTTTCTGCTATTTATAAACATAACTCTTTCAAAATTCAGACTAAAGTTTAACATAGTCAACTCTTAGGGGTGTAATTCCACTGAAATAAATATTAACTTAATAGTTTCACAGAGATCAATTACAAAATTTTAAATGAAACAAGCTATATATTTTATTTTACCTGTGTCAGTAGAAGATAAAATTGAACATATTCATTATAGTTTCTTTTATTTTCACTTCCACAATAAATATCTAAGTATTTAGAAAAATTTGACAAATTTTAATAATGATTTACAGATTTTCAGACAGTCTTATATACTAAAACTCATAATACCTTTAAGACAATTATTGCATTTATACTGGCCTTTTATTGTATTAACATTAATGGCCAAGGAGAAGAACAGAGTTATGTTAATAGATATATAAAGGAAAACCATTGATTTCTGCCTGTTTTAAGAACTAAATATATTTATAATGCATTATTCTCTCTAAGAGTTAGGAATGTATATAACAAAAAATCAAATTAATAATGGTTTAGTCTAATAGGTTTTTTGTCTTTTTCATATAGTGAATAGCTCATAGTAAGCATTCTTGCAGTGTATTAAAAATATAGAAGTCTAGGGATCTGTGATTCTCTATACCTACTCTAATAGATGTATAATGGCTGACTCAGTTTTAGAGATTACAAAAAAACTCCCTTGCAAGATGAAAGAAAAAAAGGCAGAGGACAAGGACAGATGCCATCTGAGTTCATCCTCTTTCTTGAGAGCTTTCACGTAAATAATACTGAATAATTTCTAATTGTAATGCATCTATCAGAATTGTGTCTAACAGTCATTTCTTGGCATTAAGGGAGGCTTAGAAAGCAGTTTTGTAGGTGGGGACTTGGAATTTGTTGTACCCCATCAAATTGAAGGTGGTCAGTAAAAGGGAAGAGTAGATTGGCAGTTGAATAGGCAACCCATATCATGTATCTTTCTCAATCACAATGGTATGAAACTAGAAGTCTATAAGAAAATTAAAACTAGAAAATGCATAAATATGTGGAATGTTAGACAACACCCCCCCAATAATCAATGAGTTAAAGAATAAATCAAAAGGAAAACCAAAAATATTGAGATAAATAAAAATGAAAACACAACATACCAAACTTATTAGATGCAGCAAAAGCAGTTCTAAAAGGGAAGTTTATAGTGATAAACACCTACATTAAGAAAAACAAAAGATATTTTATAAACAACCTAACTTTATACCTTAAGGAACTAGAAAAAGAAGAGTAAATTAAACCTAAAGTTAGCAAAAGGAATAAAATAATTAAAATCAGAGTAAAAATATATAAAATAGAGATTAGAAAAACAATAAAAATCTCAATAAAACTAAGATTTTTGAGAAGATAAAAAATTAACAAACATTTAGACTAATTAGAAAAATCTCAAATAAGTAAAATTAAAAGTGAAAGAGAAGACATTACAACTGATACCACAGACATGCAAATAATTGTAAGAAACTACTATGAACACATATCCCAAAAAATTGTCTAACCTAGGAGAAACGAATGCATTCTTAGAAATATATACATATATATAAAATGGATATATATATCCATTTTAACAGGTGTAAGGAGGCCCTTCTAGTTTATATGCTATTTTCTCAAAATTTGTTATTATTTTATTACCACTTTTCTAGCCTCTTCAAGTCAATGCCATATGTTCAAAGCTTTTGTTATGGCAGCATTCCCATTCTATGGACCAATTTCTGCATCAGTTAGCATTTTCTGCATAACAGACAATCCCCAAATTTAGTGACTTATAACAAATGCCATTTATTTAACTCATAATTTTATGGATCTGCCATTTGGTCTGAGCTCAGCTAGGTAGTTCTTCTGCTAGGATCTTTCATATGTCTGTAGTAGCTGCCAATCATCTAAAAGACTCTTCTTTGAGGAGTCAGGGTGGGGGTAGTTGGATGGCTACCAGCCAAGTAGCTGAGTGATCCTTCTGGCCTGGAGCAAACTAGTCTCAGTTGAGCTCACATATCTATCAGCTAGCAAATTGGCTATGACTAACGGATTTATGATATTTTTGCCTGGAATAGTAGCTTCACTCTATGTAGTATCTGATATGCCAGACTTGTCCATATGGTAAACATAGTACCAAGACTAGCAAGAGTGGAAGCTACCAAGATCTCTTTATGTTTAAGTGTGGAACTGGCACAATGACACTTCTGCTAAGTCCCATTAGTCAAAACAAGTCAGTAGCCTAGCTCAGACTCAATAATTGGGAAATGAAATTGCATCTCTTGATAAAAAGAAATAAAAGTAATGTAGTCATTTGGCAAGCTACATGTGCTTTAAAAAGAAAATAGTTGACTTAGCCTGAAGTCTCCCAAAATGCAGAGCCTAGGGAAAGAGCTGGAATGCAGATAGTTTATTCTCAAGATATTAATAAGAATCAGTAATTAAAACCACTGTATTCATAAAACCACTGTATGAATAATAAACAGAAAGCTATTCCGAGGGTGCATTAGCAAACTGGTCAATGCTGGGGTAACTGGGACTGCCACTGGTTAAGTTTACAGTAGTGTCCACCACCTGTCATGGTCAATCTGAATTTTCCAGGGGCCATACAGGTAAAGGCAAAGAAGACATGGATACTATCATTTTTGCATCCTGTACAGTTTTGAAATGTGCTATGATCTCTCTAATTTTCTGAGATGCACATCTGCTTCTGATTTACTATTTGGTACATATGGGAGAGTCACTTGAACATTTTCTATAAAGATAGTTCTCACACCCATGATTGGAAAACTATTTTGATACTTTTGGCATTTATACTTGCCAACCATGGAAATCACCATAGGGTAAGTCTCTGAACTCACTGAAGCCATTAGCTGAAACTCATTGTAACACATGGCCTCCAAAAACTTCCACTTCTACTATCAGAATCATGATAGTATATTAGGTTCCCCGGTAATAATAGCATCAACTTATACCTGTATTTCATCAACTCATACCTGTATTCAATAGCTCTAGAAAAGTCTGAATATTCTCTTTCTCACCAATGTGTGATTAGACTGGTAATTGGCCACTGATCATTTTGGGAAAATATTTATGTATACATTTACTGTTATATATCTATTGCAGGACACTTCCTTAAAAAAAAAATACTTCTCAAAGTTAAATTGATGTGCTTTGAGAATGAGAATTAAATGAAATCTGGAGACTGAAGAGAAAATTAAGAGTTTCCACTGTGATGGCGGACACCAGCTTTTTGATAGCTAGTTCTTTTACTGATTATATAGTTAATTAACCTAATTTGGCATCCATCTTATTCCAAAAAATAGAGTGATATATTAGCCATGATACAAACAACTGCATTTAAATAAATTTGGTTGCAATACTGACTTGGTTCCCTGACAGTATAATCATATTCTCCGTGTCACTGATATTTAATTGAGTACATTTAGCCTTTAATATTCTGAAATTCCAACATCCTCATTGGTACTAAGGAGTCCAGTTTTATGACAGCATTTTTTTACTCTACACCCTGTTCTATAGAGTACCACCAACATTAATCTTCTTAAATATGAGGTTTATTTCTTATTTATTGAATGGAATGTATTCTGAGTTCTGAGTAATAGATCTACAGTGTGGATTCTCTGTCTGAAATAATGTCTATTATAACCTCTCTTACTTCATAAGTCTTTAGTCCTCTCCTTAATTCTGTGTCAAAGTGATTCTGTCATCTCTCATAAAGATTATCAATCTGCCCACGCTTCACAGAGTCATCCAGCAGCATATTAGGACAGGTTCCAAGAGTTCTTGCTAAGACTTTAATCTTTAACTCATAGGAGAGTGCTCTCATATCATTTTTTTTTTAACTTCTGGCCTTTTATTAACATCTTCAAGATATAATACCCACACGAGCCACTCCCATTTGTATTTCCAAGTTCCTAGTATACCTGCAGTCAGGGCTTACAATTCCTTCTAGGTATCAACTGTTTACTTCTGGAGAAGAGACTATATTTCCTTGCTCGAGTTATGCTACACCATCTCTCTGACTATTCTTGGGAAGCCAGGAGGGGTGAGAGGCATCCCTTTGAAGAGGAAAAGTATAACCTTATAAGTCACTTTCTTGAGCTGTAGCTACTGCAGTGTCTCCAGTCAAGAGAAAACTGCTCTCTTCTAGCTGTGGGGGCAGGTGGAGAGGGATTTACCTGTTAGCCTGGAGTGTTCGAAAATTGGAAATTTTCAAACTTTTCCACACAAAGGCCAAACATTTCTTTGAGGTCACTCTTTCTCTCAGGTCCATAATTCTGGCATAGGAGATACATAGAGGCTGTTCATAAGTATCTTTTCTTACTATAGTTAATAATACTGTACTGCATATTTGAAAGTTCCTAAGAGTAGATCTTAAAAGTTCTCATCACTAGAAAATAATTGTAACTAAATACGGTGATGGATGTTAACTAGACTTATGGGGGTAATCATTTCATATTATATAAAATGTCAAATCATTTTGTTGTAACCTGAAATTGATATAATGTTATATATCAATTATACCTTGATACAAATAAACAGATACGCATTAATTTACCCAATGACTCAAATATTTAATTTGCATCTATCCTCAGGGAGATGCTATAGAATATGTTTTGAAAAATGAGGGAGTAAAACAAAAACATCCTAGAAATGAGAGAATAAACATAGAAAAATAAAAGAAAGACAATTATTTAAGGTGATGGAAAAGGGAATTTCTAGGACAAGTGCTCTGCATCAAGCCTGGAGGCCATGTCCAGTTTGGAGAAGGATAGAGGATTTTTTTTTTTTTTATAAGATTAGATCGATTAGACACAATAGTATCAGACAATTGGGGGACTACATGTAACAGATAATTCATAAAATTATTCAGGCAAAATATTAACAACTATTGACTCCAAGAAAAAAGTTACACAGCTGAGTCATGAACGATATTTACATAGTTATAATAATGCAAACACTGAATATTTATAAAGGCAAAAATTATGGTAGAACTATATTAGTATGAGAGAAGAAATTTATATGATTGAGAGGAGCAGTGAGGGAAGTCAAATTCTCACATTTTTCCATATAAAATTAATAAATAATATCTAGAATTAAAAATAAAAAGTAAGTAGTAGAATAATCATATTACCTAAATATATGAATGTAAACACTAGAAGTATCTGCTAATAATATAAAATATATTTACCTCTGAAAAGCAGGAATCTGATGAGGAGGGTTGAGGCAAGGACTGCTCTTTATATTTGTTATAAGACATAGAAATATTATGAAGTTTTGTATCTTCATAATATATCATTATTATGATAAATTCAAATTTAAAAGTAAAAAAAAAAAATAACAAATAACAAAAGGGAAAGGTAAGGAAAGAACACATCTTTGCTTCAGTAAAGACTACAGTATTGCTATAGTTCCATAGGACATCTGTTCTATAATTAACCAGATTATAAAAATAACATCCATTTCTTGGTAATAAAACCCATAAAAATAATAGTGTTGAAAAATCAAATATATGAAATATCACAGACATGTTTTATTCTAAGCTGTGTCACTCAATAACTGTGTGGCCTTAGATAAAGTATAGTCCCTTGAACCTTAATTTTCTCATTTGTAAAGAAGGGTTGTAGAAAAGATTTAATAAAATAACTCATTAAAACATCCACGATTCTTCCTGACACTTAATAGCTACATGACACAATATAGATATTTATTATGCTTTAGGGATCTGTTTTTTTAAATTGTCAAATAATACAATTAATCAGTAAAGTTGCTATGCTCATTGCATTTATTGAATTATAATTAATAAAAAATTACAAATACAAATAAATATGTTGAAAAAGTCTGTTCTCATGATTTCTCAAACTGACACCTATCACTGCATTAGTCATGTTGATGCTTTTAACTAAGTCAGGGAATGGTCCATGCATTGGAATAACAGTAAAAAACACAATTATTTTAGGTGATTCTTCTAAAAATTATAAATAAGCTAGTAAATTCTTTCAAATCATAGATGAGACAGTATTTAAAAGTTTTCCTAAACAAATTGATGTTTTCTTTGTACCTCATTTTCACTTTATATGAGTATCATATGTCAATGTTCAGCAGTGTCAAATAGAAATACAGTGGTCAGCTTTGGATTTCTCAATGCAAGTGAGAGATAAGCAGGAAAAATGCATTCAACGTCAGGGCTCCAGTATAAGTTAGAAGCTAGAAACATAAAAATGCTGGTGGGAAATATAATATATGAAAATTGGTTTGCCTAATCCTACTTTCTGACAGAGAATGATGGTTCCTTTTCATTTATCTATTTGATATCATAAACTACTTATCTCAGCTGCAGGGCTATTACTTTCCATGAAGCAGTCTGTGAATCATAGCTAATCAAAAACTGTAACTGTTTTAAATGTAAGGAGGAAAAGGTAGCTTTTCTTTCAATGAAGACACTCCAACAAACATGTTTTTACTTTTCAGTAACATCTGAGTGAAGCTATTTTAAAATGTGTTTAGTTGAGGAGAAATTTTTGTTATTTCTTCATCAATGTGTTCTCTATTATACTCAATTCAAAGAGAAAAATGGATCTTAACTATACAAAATAAATAATTGGCCATTTATACTTTATATCTGTCAAATATGTCAATTTCATAAGCATTAGGGTGTGTTTTAATAGTGTGTTTATTGATAGCTGTTTAAAGGAAAACATAGTGTTTTGAGAAAAAGTTATTTCTCTTTATTGTTATGTATTATCTAAGCAATTTTTTCAACATTATAATCATCAACCTGAGAGAGATTATAGGAGTACGAAAAGTACTAAAACAATGATTTTTAGCTTAGAGAATTTATAGTTTTAAGAAATGGACACAAGAAATGCATTGTCAACTAAAAGAAATCACTGCAAGACAATGAGAAACAAGATTTTTACTGGTGATAAAAGGAATATAAATAAATGCTGAAGGAGTCAAAGCAAGAAGATAACTGTCAGATGAAATTAGTTCTTGAAAAATTGTTCAATAGTACATGAGCATATTCAAACAAAATTTTTCATATATTTATTTATGAAGAGATAAAAATTCACTTCAAGAATGTGGCATTATTAGTTCCAAAACTTTTTTAATATGAATCACAAATTCATCACTGGAGATCTTTTTGGCTCATTTATTTAACATATCTGCAAAATGTTAATGATTTAATTCATATCTCATAGAATTGTTTGCTTATAAAACATTTATGTAAGTAAAATAGAATATTTTACAAAGTAAGTACTCAACAATATATCTTCTTATTTTTCCCACTTTTATCAGCTTCTCAAACTTCCTTGATTAAGTGGCACATTATGACTAAATATTTTTAAGTATTTTTTAAATAATTTAAATAGGAGAAAATGAACCCTACCTTAGCAACAGATCTATACAATGTTCACCTTCTACCTGTGCCAATGAATGATTCTCAACCCAGGACGATTTACTCCCAAGGAAATTTGGAAATTTGAAGGCATTTCCAGTTATCACAAGTGCGTAGCTGCTATTAGCATCTAGTGAAAAGAGAACAGCAATATGTTAAACATCTTATAATATGCCAAATATAAAAGAGAGCTGTCCCACTCAAAGAATTATCCAGTTCCAAAAGTAAACAGTGTTGGGAAACCCTGGTCTACTTCATGAGAACAGTCCCTCATGTTTAATATATAATTTTAATGAGTGTAGGAATAGTTCATTTTTCTTTGAGAATAAGAGATGCCTTATAAATTTTAGGACAAAAGAAAGTAAGAATGACAGAAATACAGCATGAATCATTAAATAAAAGCTCATATTTTTCTGACTAAAAGATAAGTTTGCATAACTTATTCCAACGAATACAAAGTATGAGGAAAGTGAGAAGAAACCTCAATGTCTTTGAGCTTCCACTTCCTCAGCTAATAAATAGGACTAATAACACCTTCCTTTTATGGCTGCAAAAATTAAATGAAATAACATATAGACTTTCTACCAGAATGTGTGGCAAAAATAGATGCTCAAAAAATAAAGACATTGATCACATAGAGATCAGGCCAAGAATAAATCATACTTAGAATAAATTTTTTCTCTTGTCCAGAGTGATTTGATTTTAAATTCAATGTGCAATTCTGATCTCATTGTATTTGGACCTCAGAAGCCAAATGTTTGCATATTTTTATGTTAGATCAAAGGTCAGTACAACCAGATTGCTAACCACTCAATTTCTTATCAACCACCTAACAGTTTTTCCTGGCATTTTTCTATAACTATTTTTAGGTTCTATAATCATTACAAATCTTCAAGATTAATACTGTGTAAAATCTTTAGCATGAATAATTTTCTTTATTCTGATTTTTAATTACTGTATTTATTTAAAATAAACTATTTGCCTGTTTTCTATGTATATATTGATTTAAAAGAGCCAACAGGGGAAATAAGTAGAATTCACTAGGGAACTCCAGTGCATAATAAATAAAAATTTAAAAACTCAAATCTCTGTAAACAAGAGCTAATTACAAGGTTAGGCCACTTATTTTTCTAAAGAAATCTATGTGGAAATTGAAATTTATGAAGTATTTCAGCACCTTTAAAGGTTCAAATTGTTCTCATAAAATATGAAATAGAAATATGTATTTGACCAAGGGATGCAATAATGGAGTCAGCAAATCTAAGGTACATTATAGGGAATTTTCAGTGATACTTGATCATTAATAAATAGAAAATATGGACAATTGCTAATTCAAAATACAAATAGTCAAAATCCTATATTATTATGTTTTCTTATATTAATTTGTATTATACATCCAATAACAGACACATTTTAAGACATTAAAAATGTACCTAAGTAAAGTAGAATAAAAAAGAAAATAGAAATTTTACCCTGTGTCTTGGTTTTAACCTTAGAAATTATGTTTGAAATGACTAGACAAGCTTATTTGTTTATTAAGGGCCTGCTGACATATCTGAATTTGGAGAGAGTGGAAGACTCTTTTAAAAAATGAGTTTAAATTGGTCCTTAATGAAAATTCAATGAAATTGTGAAAATTCTTGAAAGCATGAAATTCTTAAAATTCTTACTACAGTAAAAATAAAACTTAGGTGTACCTTGAAAATAGCTATAAACAGGAATGGAAGACGTAACACATGGCAATATATAACATTGCTTAATAAATATTGCTTTGATAAATATTGAATGTTAAATAAGTTCTGAAAAGAGCTAAAAAAGATCTCTACCAGATAAACTAAGTAGAAAGTATTCTTTAAATTTTGGTCTTTTGTAAAGGAGGCCACGGGCAGACAATGATTTACCCTTTTGTCTGTCAATAACATACACAGATAATTCAATAGATAGTTGTTCAAATTTTTTCAGAGTTTAGGGATTACAGATTAAAAATTCTAAAGAAGTAAAAAATATAGTCATGAGATTTTTAAAAAGAAAGAAGTCGGAATAACATCAAACTTGGTTAATTTCAAGTAAATATGTTACTGGTAGACAGTATATAAAGTTCTGAGAGATTGTTCTGCAAGTAAAATTATTTACTCTGGCAAAGTATTAGTAAATTTAAAAGCAAAATAAATACTGGCTTAGAAATTCAAGAATTCGTAAAGTTAAACTCCCAGACATTCTTTTAGGGAAAACAAAAATATTAGAGGGTATACTGTAGTAAAACAAAATAAGAGCAAATGAATCTGAAAAAGAAGATGTGGGATAAAAGAAATAGATATAAAAAATATTGATGATTTGAATTTTATAAATTTTGAATTAAAGATTAATGATTATTTCACATAGAGCACAATAAATGTTACATCATGGCATGATGCAGCACAAAACAAAATAAAATCAGCAAATAAAAACAGAAAACAGAAACAACCATCCTAAGTCCATTGGATACATGATTTATCCACCATTACAAAAAAGACGGTATTTCAGCTTCTGCCTAATAATATGGAAAACTAAAAGGAGCATTGCTCTCCACCTTACAATGAAAAAGAACTGAACTAGTTTCAAATTTATAACTTGTTTGGAACTCTTTAAATCGCAGAGGCCAACCAATTTGCACCAAATCTCAGGAGAGAATACATGTAATGAAGGAAGACACACAAGGGCACAGCCAAAATTCACCTGGGGTTGATAGAAATGGACACTGGTCAAAAGAGTTCACCTAGAATAATTGACAAATTGGTGAAGACTGAGTACAGACTGTGGAACACACACACACACAAACACATACACAAAATAACAGCCAACTAATTTTTGCCAAATGTGCAAAGACAATGGAAAATATACTTTTTTCAAAAACTGGTGCTGGAATAATTGGACATATGTTAAGAAAATGAGTCTGGAACTATCGCATGTCATACAAAAAATTACTCTGGAACTATCACACGTCATACAAAAAATTACTCAAAATAGGTCAGAGATCTAAATGTAAAACATAAAACTATAAAATTTATAGAGGAAAACATAAGAGAAAACCTGCATGGCCTTGTCTTAGGCAATGATTTTTTGAATATGATGCTATGAGCATAATTTGTAAAAGAAAATTTGGGAAATTAGACTTATTAAAAATTAAAAACTTCAGTTATAGGAAAGATATTAATCCACAAATAAAAAACATTCTACAAACTGGGAGTACATATTTGCATATTACATATGATAAATAAATCAAATCTAAAAACTGTAAAGAACTCACAAACTCATCAATTAGACAATTAGAAAATAATTGAAAATGATTTAAAAGTAGGCAAAAAGTCTCAAAGATATTTTATTTAAAAAGACATATGGATGTCAAAAAAACACATCAAAAGATGTTTAATGTCATAGGTTAATGTCATAGGTTATTTAAGAACTAGAAATTAAAACCACAATAAGACACTACTACATGACTACTAGGAAATTTTTTTAAAATAGCTAAAACAAGTGCTGCTGAGGATGCAGAGCAATTGAAAGGAATGCAAAATGGTAGCCACAAACAAACTAAGAACAACAATGAAACTGGCAGTTTTAAAATAGTTTTATATATGCTTACTTTATGACCAAGCATTACTATACTGAGTTTTTACCCAAAGGAAACAAAATTTTCTGTTAGCATAAAAATCTGTATGCTAATGTTTACAGTTGCTTTATTTATAATTGCCAAATTACCAAAATCTTATAATTGGCAAATACAATGTGAGATCTTTAATAGGACCTGAGAAAAGAAAAAGGACATTCGTGGACACACTATTAAAATACAAATAATTCTGTTCTTTAGTTAATATATTTCACCAAGACTATTTTTTAGTTTTTATAAACATTCTCTAGATGATGTTACAAAAAAGGGAAGCTGGCTAGGGGTAATAGGAACTCTGTAGTATTTTCCAAACTCCTCATATATATATATACAAACTGGGAATACATATTTGCATATTACATATGATAAATAAATCAAATCTAAAAACTGTAAAGAACTCACAAACTCATCAATTAGACAATTAGAAAATAATTGAA
>NW_011888878.1:4580374-4603277 GCF_000151845.1 Pteropus vampyrus
AGACAGAGACAGAGAGAGAGACAGAGAGAGAGAGAGACTCTTTTTTCCTATTCCTATTCCTTTTCTTTCTTTTGGCTAGTTGCATGACCAAAAACTAAGGAATCAGCTGAGCCTATGAGGTAGTGAGATGAGAAGATGGCAGCACAGCCTAAGGTACATGGAGCCAATGAGGCAGTGTTAGCTCTCTTAAGCTCTCCTCTGATGGCACTGTATCTTGCCATTCTTTATATTAAGAAGATTTTCTCATTTTAGAACCCTGACATGAGTTCAATATGCCTGCTAAATCCACCTATTATTGAAAACTTGTAAACATAAGTCTCAAATTGAGATTCACATAAAGTAACCATCTCCCAATTCATCCTCCATCTTTCTCTTCCAGATCTGTAGAGAAGTGTGTAGAAAGGTCTAATAACTCCTCTCCACCACTTAGAACTTTCATTTTAAACTTGGAATTTCCTTTTAATTTTCATTTTACATTCAGGAGATCAAGTTCCATCTTTTCAACCATCAGTAACAAGTGGAACATGGAGGTAAAATGAAAGATTTAGCTGAGGCTTCACAATAATAAGACTGTGTGTGTAAAAGAATTGTAAGGAGACAGGGAACCCTACAGGGCCAGTGTGAAATAATTGGACAGGAACCAGTTAGACAAGTCTTAAAACTTCACCCATACTTAATTTATAAATATTTCAAAAGAAGAGAGAAAGAAGGGTATTTATAAAGAGAGTTTTTGAGGGAACGGTTGGTATGTAAGAGGGAGGAATGCTTCCATCCATTTAAGTGCTCCTCAGAGAAAACCATGCAAGAGGCACTTAATGGATTCCCTGGGAGATCTTGATATGTATCCCTTTACTTGAAAGATAGATTAAATTGGCCCCTGCCAGAAAGAGATATGGGGCTGAGTGTTCCCTGTGGAACAGATGTGGTCAAGTGTGAGAAAGATTCATTGTAGTGTCATCATCTTAGTTCCAAATGAGCCATCTATAGAGAGTCTAAGGGCCATCAGTAGAGAGAAGTTGAAGGTACTACTAGATTCCTAGGGGCTACACACAGTGTAAGTGACCAGCTAGAGAAGGGACGCTTTTGTTTGGGTTAAAGAAGCTGCAGGTGAAAGAGCTTAATGAAAAGAAATCTCCAAAGAACACACCTACTAGAGCCAGCACTAACCACCAGCTAGACCCAGAGACTATGACTCCAGCTCACAGGAATGATAGCCATAACAATTTCCTACATCCCTCAAATCCTTCACTATTCCCAAACTCTATCACATGATTTGAAGAATGGGAAGCCAGAGTCAACAAGAAGACTTTGTGGAAGATAAAAAGAAAGCTAGATATGTCCGCATTCTATTACTGCTAGTTCTCTGTTTGTGACAGGCCTTAGATAATGAAAGGAATAAGACAATATGTCAACATTAAACCAAAACTTTTTCCTACTCCAGGAGACTGGATATTTTAATTACAGATTGGAGAATCTTGAATCAACTGAGAATGTCCAGAAAAGACATTGAGTTTGCCTAAATTTTGAATAAAGGGGCAGAGAAAAATCCTTTCACTAGGTTTAAAAGTTAAGTTGATATAAAAAAAAAGAATATTTTATTTATCCCATAAGGTGTGCTTGTTTAAAACATCGGTCATTTAGTCATTTAGTATTTCTATTAATACAAATATCATTTATGGAATCTAAACAGGAAAAATAAAAAAATAGCTATTGCTTATAATGACAAATAAAAATAACTTAAATTTCATAGAAAACACATAATTTATATATATGTATATATATTTTTTAAAAATACCAAATTCTATGCTGATGAAAATTATTTTATTTAAAATATCCCTAAAATTAGTTGGACACATAATAAAAGCTGATTAAGATATTGCTCGTTAAATAAATAATTACAGTGCGTTGAAAATACTGAGAAGGAGTCAAGGAATTCTTTGTAAAAGTAACCTGTATATCCCTAGAAAAGATTACTATGGTTTCCTCCTTTGTCCCTGTGTGACATAAGAAATGAGAGTCTACCCAGAGAAAAGGTAGAGAGGGAAAAAGAGAGAGAGAAATTTCAAGCCAAAACAAGAGTTCTAGAAGAAAGCAATATACAAAAGCATGTTTAGGAATGGAAAATAATTCAAGGAGCCAGGTTTTGAGGCAAGGAAAGTAAAGCAGAATGAGTTGATCTTAAAAATGTGAGCAATTTGAAAAGAGTGCCACAAACAGTGGGGATGAAATAGTTATATCTACTAAGAAGGTAACTAAACATGAAGGCCATATTGGATTAGAGTGAAAATTGATAATGAATGCCAGTCAAGGTTAATAAGCTGTTAAAATTTCCAAGATGATGAAATCATGAAGTAAACAAAGTCTTTGCAGATAAAAAATTGAAATGTAGATTTGGAATTCAGAATAAAGATCACAGGCTAAAAAAAATCAAAATCCATTTTAACCGAAGCAATACAAATAGCTGTCATCAACTAGGATATTTGTGGATATAAAAGGAGGAGAATATAAGATAGAACTTTGAGCAATACCAGCATATTCGGCATTATGCTGGAAAAGAGAACTAAAAAAAAAAAAGGAAACTAAAGCAAAAAAGAAAGCAGCAGCACAAGCCAAATGTGAGAACATCAGGAAGGTTAAATTTAGCTGAAAAATCAAGCAAAGGGAAGACAGAACAGGTCATTGGATTTGGTATTTCACAGTACACATGTAATTTTAAAGGGGAAATTTACAGGGACTTAATTTTCTCAATTTAAACACTGGGACCAGTTGAACTTTAGTGTTCTTCCAACAATAACAATTCTGTTATCTTGAATCTAGGTTCTGAATCTACTTTAAATATGAAATATCTTAATTATATTGTTATTCTTCAGTTGCAGAGTGATTTATTTGAACATTCGTTCATTATCACAACAATTGACCATATGTGTGCATCAGTGCATGTGTGCCCTCAAAATTTGAGTTATATAAAATTATGGTGGGGGTTGTTTTGAAGGTAAAAATCTCACCATCACTTTGTTTTTATTAAAAAGATCTCATCCAGTAGTCTAGTTGATGTTTAAAATTTGTTTTTTTTGTAAACTGGAGGTTGGCAAGAATAAGAAATATAGTTATGTTAAGATAGCCTTTAATAACTTTCTATTTCTTCCTAACAGTATCTGATTGTAGAGAAACAATTTTCATCCAAAAAAACATGTACTTGATTTCCAAAATTTTATCATGTCTTTGATGACACCAGAATTATATTATTTAAGCAATAATTTACTCTACTATGTTGGAAATAAGTAATGTCATTCTGTATTAAAATCTGATGCTTCCTATAACCATTCTTTTCAACAGTAAATAGTCATGTTTCATTATGGACAGCTAACTATAATTATCTATTAGTTCCCTTTATTAATCTCATAAGCATAATATGTGTGATAGCAAGCATATCAAACGTTAAGATGAAGTTTAAATATTCTATATAGAAAGACTCTGAGAAATCTTTTTATTCTTGAAATGATGTATTATAAAGTTTATACTGGTTCAATTGCTTTTGACACTTTCTAATATATGTCTCTTCTTTATGTGTAGTTTTTTAATAGATTGTCTTACTACAAATAAATAAATTTTAAATTATGATAACTAGGTACGTGATAACTAGAATATTATCTCCTCTTGTCATTACAATTGAAGAGTTAAGAAATTCACATTTTTCTATCTTTTTTGAACTATGATTTTTAAAATTATATTTCTAATAAGTATAGTGCCTTGCTAAGACTTAATATATAAAAGACTCCTTGCAACATTTTAACTAAAATGATTATTAGCATTTCAACTTGGAAAACAAGATTAAAATGGAAATTTAATTTAACTGAGGTACAGAAGTAAACATGTAACATTGCTTTAAACACTAATATAAACAAAGGGCAAAGATTTAAACATATTTTGATACCTCATCTAAACCCATAACATCACTTGATATTTCTGATTTTTGAGAAATAATATGTTCCTAGATGTGACTTAATATATCTTTTTTACTGTTTTGATCTACAAAAATGTTACAATTGTACAAATAAACACTAAAGGTAAAAGGGTTGTTTCTTAATGTGATCACTTTTTAGCACTATTTTTCTTTAGTTTAAATTTTAAATCAATTGAATTATTTTACACATCTGACGATAGAACTATTTTATTTTATTTTATTTTAATGTGTCTATACCTAGAACAAACATCAAAGAGATTTTTAGGACAAATTTGGGGCACTGTTTGTTGCATGCTAGAAAGAATGTAAAACTTGTCTGAAGAACTTCTAACTCTATGGCTATATGACTGTGTGATCTCTAGTAATTCACCCACACTTTCTGAGTGTTTCTGTGTTAATTAATAAGGTAAAGATAATAAATATTTTTCTGATAAATCACATACTTCTGTATTAAGGATCAAAATGAAGTAATATTTAAACGTGTTTGCAAAATACAAAGTGTCATTTAAGTACTGACAACTTTTATCATCTCAGTCTCATACTTTGCCCAAATCCAGTATATGGTCTTCTAAATAGAATAAATGTACTTGGTAATTTGAATTTCTGGGAATATATAACTATAAATTGGTGAGTTCACAAGAATCTATTCAGAATTCAAACAAAAAATATTTTAGAAAGAAAAAATTGCATTTAATTATTAATATCTAATATTATGAAATTTGTAGTTCAGGCTTTATGAAAAAATTGATGAGAAATAAATATTGTAAGAAGTGATCTATAACCCTCATTCAGTAATCAGGAAAATTTATGCCACTGAATGGAGTCATAAGTCAGCACATTTCAAACACTAACGGCTGTGCCTTGACTCAGAATGGGGTATAGACCTTGATTTTGCACTGTCTGTCAAGAAAGAGTTAGAATTTGACCGATGAACATTTTTTAAACCTACACTGTTTAAAAAATATTTATTTAATTAGCAAAGTTAATTAATCTTCCATACAAACATGTTGTTTATAATGTATTTTAACAATTGGAAAGTCTGGTGTGGCCACAATAAGGCTAATCTCTTGGTTGCCGTAGTTGAGAAGAGAAGGCAGTCGTGATAAGTTATGCACCCCTAAGCAGGGCATTCTGTTCATCTGTTTTACCATAGTAATCTCTCCAGTGTAGGCATTTGTTTTAAGTATGTAAATCCTGATTTAATTTTTTTCCATTTACTTTCAATACAGCTTTATCCTTGAGATAAAGTTTACTCCTCTTTCAATTTGAGTGAGAATTTGTAGTTTCTGTGAAAATATACAAGACTAATATAAGCCTCTACATTTAAATTTGTTCTAAATCCCATCCTTCTCACAAATCTTAAATGTCTCTTCTTTTATTTGGTGAGATATCCTTGAGTTTTCTGGTGTGCTTTATTTCTTGGTGTAGCATGTTAATAAGCCTATATTTAATTTGCTTCCAAAGTTATTTACTTATTTACTTATTTTTAATCTAGTTTATTTATTTATTATTTTTACCTTTTAAAAAATATTTAATTATATTTTTGATGACATTGGTTAACGAAATACAGTAAGTTTCAGGTACACAATTTAACAGTAAAACATATATGCATTGCATTGTGTGTTCCGCTCCCGTAGTTATATTTCTTTCTGTCACCACGTATTTGACCCCTTTTACCACATCTATCTCCCTCCTGTCCTCTCCTCCCTAGCTTCTGGTAACCACTAGTCTATTGTTCATGTCCATGAGTCTCTCTTTGGATAACTGGATAAAGAAGCTGTGGTACATATATACAATGGAGTATTACTCAGCCATAAGAAGAAATGAAATACTGCCATTTGCAACAACATGGATGGACCTTGAGATAATCATGCTAAGCAAAATAAACCAGACAGAAAAAGTTGAAAACCACATGATATCACTTATATGTGGGATATAAACCTAAAAGCAACAAATCAACAGGAAAACCAAAGATATTTACTAAGAATCAATTGAATAAGTGTGCGATAAAATGCTAGAAGGATGTTACTGGGCTGCAATAAAATCAATTAATTTTATCATTAGAATATAACAACACATGGAGAAAAAAATGTTTAAGGATAATATGAAATAAAACTGACAGATTCTAATCATTTATTATAATTTCCTGCAGTGCAAAATAATCTATTTTCTAATCCTGTCTATAGCATATAGGTTGACAAAACAAGTTCCATTTGGAATTTTCATAAAGCATTCTTCTGCAGTGCCAGAAGAAAAACTAAAACATCACCATAATAATATATCCCCAATTGTTGAAGAGTTTCTTACATCATCTTAAACTTTTATTAAAACTCTTTGTTTCCTGTGATTAAGTGAACTCATACATTAAAAGGATTTTCAATCAAAGTTGGTGCAACTCTCTCCCTAAGAGACACTTGAAAATGTGTGAGACATTTGAGAATGCTGTTTAGTGAGCAAACGGCAGAGATACACAATATATACAACGAATGGGACAGTGCAGTAAAGAATGAACTATCACACTGTAATGCCAAAATACATGCCCTTATAAAACCACTGAACCAACAAGGCATGGGTTTGGCTTCTGATACCAGATTTGAAACTTTCAAGTCACTTTCTAAGTCTTAGCTTTCTTATTTGTTTTGAGGAGACTGGAGTTAATAAAATTCTCTCTAAGCCTTCTTCCTGCACTTATAGTCCTTAATTTAGCGAACACTGATTTCCTCTTTTTCTTTATAAAGACCTATAACAACTGGAGTTGTAGCAACATACCTTAGCATTTTTATATATGTTATCTTTTGCTCCATATTTTGCATTAATTATAAATTCCAAAGTATATTTTCAACTCAAGACTTAAACTTGGATATATATACCTGTAGATATATATCCATATACATATATATACATATACACACATAATATGTAAATATATACACACATAAATATTTTAAATAATATCTTAGGGGCAAAAATTATTGACAATTACTAAAATGCATAAATACTCAGGCAATCTATGCATTCTCATGTTTACTGTCATATGAACACAATCTATTCTTTTAGTGGAAAAAATATCATTTTCTACAACATCACATTTTTATTACTTCCTCATAGTTTTTCTACACGTTAAAATAATTATTACTTTGAAATAATTTGTTTACAAATTTATGATTTCCATAAAATGATGATGGGCAATTCACTGTTCAAAGATTAGAAAGAAAAGACAATTTTTCATAATGTATAATAGTTTACTGCTGTAAAATTTTCAAAAAAATATTCCCTTTAGTGAATTGTATAAATACAGGATCCATTTAGTCAGTCTTTGAATCCAATTTTACCCTTATAGTATCCCCATTTAAAAAGACACTACAATATCCTAACAGATTAGATCGGTTAACATAAACTTTTTCTAAACTCTGCCATCTGATTAAATTACATTTGAAATTTTCTCTTCTCATAACTCATACACTGATAAGCTGTTATATAAATGAGATTAATTTTTAGATATTTGTGTGAAAGTGAGCATAAAATACAGGTTAGATGTGTTAATACTTTTAAAAAATACTTTTTGAAAACTCTTAACTTTAACTTTTACTCATTTCTTTATTTTTTTCCTCTTTGTCCATTAATGTCTTCTAGTCCTAAAGGTTAACAACATTCTTAAATCATTCTAAATTGTTCCTTATAAACCTATTAAAATATTTCTTCATCCAAGAAGCATTAAAAAGTTATTACTCAGTCATTTTGCTTTTGACTTGTTATTCAGAATAATGTTAAAGCTTATTAAAACAGTAATTATTTGAATTATCATTTAACCTTCTGCAAAATTTGAGCAACAAACTGTGTGACAACACTATAAGAATAAATAGAGAACAAATACGTAATTTCTGATAAAGCCTATTTCGGTATGTCCTTTAATTATTAATTTAAACAATTGTTAATTTAAATTTTCCTGGACAGCACAGATAATTAGGCTATTATAACTTTTGTTCCCTTTGGCAATATGTTATCTTTCTTGAAGGACCTGCCTGAGAGAACATAATATTCAAACTAAAGAAAAACAGGTGTAGAGATTAAGGTCGGCTGCAGTACTGAACTGGAAATCATTTCAAAAGCTTTAAGAGACACTGAGTACAGAGGTCCATCCAGAAGCAACTTGCTAATAACTACTTGGAGAAAAATGCCTTGAGTGGATATTTTTTTTTCTCACGGAATAAGTTTAAAAGAAGAAAATCCTAGAAACATTACTGAATAGTTAGTACCAAAAAGATTCACTTCAGATAGGCCACTAAGTAGGAAAATAATTATTATTCTTTTACTCAATACACAAGTAGAAAAGGAAATACTTCATTGATTCCCATGGTTTTAAAGGATGCTGTTCTACACTGAAGTGAGAACACAAAGGTAAAAAGAGGACTGAGGCCAAAGGCCTGCATATTGACTAATCCAATAGAAGCTGTTTTTTTCTCAATTTTATTGGAACATCCTGTTATATGTGACACATCTGACAAGCTCACCAGGAACTAACCTATAAAATCTTGTAATATTAAACTAATATGTACTGAACATATTATACATGCCAAAGAGCTCATTTTATCCTGACAACAACCCTGAAATGGATACTGTTTCTATTTTATAGATTAAAAAAAGCCACAGCACACAGTGAATGTGTAATATTGATTAAAACAACCAAGAATGTGTTTGTTGTTGAATTAACTGTTCATCTGCTTTGTGAAGGCAGAGACAGTTGAATTGGCCAGTGAGATGAGTGGAATTGCCTGTCACTGTCCATTAGTGCAGAGCAAATTGGCTGTCTCATCCCCAGGTATGGATGTACAAATGATGTCTTCATCAGGTGGACTAAATGGTAACATATCCTAAATCTAAAGACATTCCACTTCAATATTAAATTATACAGTTGTCCATGAAGTAAAGAATTATAAGGAAAATGTGAAGAATGAACTTCTTAAGATTTAGGGAGTGAAAACTTGAATTTGTGGTTGTGAAAATCACTCATGTTAGAAATTTAGTATTTAACAGAACATTCTTCACACATCTTATAATTTTACATGACAGTGGAATAATAATCACAAGACAAATAGGATAATTTAATATTACTCAGAAGTGTGTTGATAATTAGCTAATAACAGATTTTTACAGC
The DNA here is from genome assembly GCF_000151845.1 of Pteropus vampyrus. Classification (NCBI taxonomy): domain Eukaryota; kingdom Metazoa; phylum Chordata; class Mammalia; order Chiroptera; family Pteropodidae; genus Pteropus; species Pteropus vampyrus. The sequence goes on from NW_011888878.1 coordinate 4,589,494, forward strand.
CCATTGAAATTGCATTAGTGGATTTATTTCACAAAGTCTGCTATGGGTAAATTATTTAACAACTTTAATCAGTCTGGATGAAACTGGATTAATCTGCTTTCTTAGAAGCAAAGGGGGAAAGCAAAAAGCAAAAAGCAAAACAAAACAAAACAAAACAAAAAAAGTAGCAAAACTCAGCTAAAGCTTCAACCCAAGCATGTTGAAAAGATGTCAAATTAAATAGCTCCCAAATGCATAACCATGTTTAACCATTTAGAATGGTGCTCTGGTTTGTGAAAATCTCTCTCAGGGAAAGCACTAAGGTAAAAATTCAGGAAGAAATAAACAAAAATCAAAGCATAACTCTAAAACTCAATATCAAAATGAAGCCTTTATATTTTATTTATCCCCATTTCCCTTTCCTTTCTCTGTGCTCCATATTTTTTAAAGATGATTTAACTGTAATTATAGAGAATAATATTTTTCTTTGATATTTTCACTACTGCCCCTTCCTTCTTTATACAAGTTTAAAGCATCTCAAACTTTCATTGTTAACAATATTTAAATTTGTTTTCAAGGGACCATTTATTATGTGAGAGAGCTCTGGATAGGCTGTTGAAAAGTTGGAAGGTAATATTGAGGTGACTGAAAAGGAAATGTCTCTAAAATTTGAATGTCAACCACCAAGAACTGCGCTAAAGTACCAGAGGAGCACAAATAACTCAGATACTATTTCAGTTCTTAAGGTTCTCCACTAAGTTCAGGAAAGACTTCAATCCTACTGGTAAGTGACATATCTCAGTTCAGTAATACACTAGTTCTTTACTGAAGGAGCATAGAAAGAGTTGTGATCAGTGTCGTCTGAAGTAGTAGAAAAATTTCAGAGGTGAGGTAGTAATAAAAAATTTTTATTTTGAGCATGAATTGGGATTTTCCATTCTAACAATGTTTTAAAAAGTCATTGCTGCGAAAAGAGAGTATGATAATTACGATGATTAAGTTATTAGCTGTTAAACTATAAGCTGGATATGACCAATGAGACTGCCTTTGAATTGCTTCATTTCTCAACATTCATCTGTTTTTATATCTACCACACTTTCCACTCTCCACCCTCTACTATTTTTACCATCTTTTTAATCCCGTTCACATACCATGTTCTTTCACATCTCTAAACCTTTGTTCATCCTGCTTTTTCTGACTAGAAGGCTTCAGGTCTACCTAGTGAAGTCCAAGTCATCTTTCAAAATTCAGATTAAAAGCAAGTAATTCTATGATGCTTTTCCTATTCCTGGTCCTTACAACTTAGAATAAAAAAATAATTTATTTTATGTTCTAACTGAATTTTATTTTACCTCAATCATTCACTCATTTATTTATTCATCTAATCATGTACTCATTCACTCACTTATTCAAGATATATTTTCCGATCCTTTACTATGTCCCAGTCACAATTGCAATGCAGTGGATATACAATTAATGAGAACAAAACAGAGAAGTGTTTGTTTATTTGTTTGTTTATTTTTGTAGTAGTTACTTTGTCATTTACTTATTCCCAGGAATCCTGAAAAATTCTGAAGAAAAGAAACTCCGACCATACTCTCAGATGACTGTCAGAAATAAATTCCAATATGTATACTCACATTTTTAAGTATATTTTTTTAACTTTTCAATTACAGTTGGCATAAAATATTATACTAGTTTCAGGTGTATAACATAGTGATTAGACATATAGATAACTTATGAAGTGATCACCCTGATAAATCTAGTACCCTTCTATCATAGTGATTAACTATATTTCTTATGCTATAGTTTACATCCTCATGGCTAGTTTGTAACTACTAATTTGTACCTCTTAACTCCATCCCCTTTTTTCACCCATCTCCCACCCCACCAACCTCCCTCCCATCTGGCAACCATCAAAATGTTCTTTAAATCTATGAGTCTGTTTCTGTTTTGTTCGTTGGTTTATTCTGTTTATTATATTCCACATGTAAGTTAAATCATATGGTATTTGTTTTCTTCTGTCTGACTTACTCTGTTCAGCATAATACCCAGTAGGTACATCCATGTTGCAGATGGCAAGATTTCATTCTTTTTTTTTTTTTTAATGGCTGAATAATATTTCATCATATATATGTACCACCTCCTTATCTATTCATCCACTGATGGACTCTTAGGTCCATATTTTGGCTATTGTAAATAATGCTGTAATAATTATATGGAATCACATGTCCCCTTGAAGGATTATTTTTTTATTTATTGGATAAATACCTAGAAGTGTGATTACTGGGTCTTTCTTTGTCTCTTCCAGCCTTTGTTTTAGTCTCTTTTGTGTGGTATAAGTATTGGAACTCCAGCTCTTTTTTTCATTTCCATGTTTATGAAGTATCTTTTTCTATCCCTTTACTTTCAGTTTATGTGTTTTCCAATGTGAAGTGAATCTCTTGTAGGAAGCATATGTAAGGGGCTTGTTTTCTTACCCATTCAGCCACCCTATCATTTGATTGGATTATTTAATCTATTTATATTTAAAGTAATTATTAATATGTCATTATCACCATTATATTATTTATAATTTCTATCTTTTTTTTTTCCTTTTTTTTTTTCTTAACAAAGACCTTCTAACATTTTTTGTAATACTTGTTTGGCATTGATGAACTCTTAGCTTTTTCTTATCTGGAAAGCTCTTTATCTTGATTCTGAATGATAGCATTGCTGGGTAGAATAATCTTGGTTGTAGGTCCTTGCTTTTCATCACTCCTAATATTTCGTGCCAAGCCTTCTGGCCTGTAAAGTTTCTGTTGAGAAATCAGCTGACAATCTTATGAGAGCTTCCTTGTCAGTAACTAAATGCTTCTTTCTTAATGCTTTTAAGATTATCTCTTTATCTTTAACCTTTGACCCTTTAATTATGATGTGTTTTGGTGTGGGCCTCATTGGGTTCATCTCGTTTGGGACTCTCTTAGTTTCCTGGGCTTGTATGTCTATTTCCTTCACCAGGTTAGGGAATTTTTCTGTCATTATTTCTTGAAATAAGTTTTCAATTCCTTACTCTCTCTCTTCTCCTTCTGGTGCCCCTATGATGTGAATGTCAGTATACTCAATGTTATCCCAGAGACCCCTTAAACAATCCTCATTTTCGGAAGACTTGTTTTTCTTGTTGCTGTTCTGATTGGGTGTTTTCTGCTACCTTCTCTTATAAATCTCTGATTTGATTTTCTGCTTTATCTAATATATTTTTTATTCTTTCTAATGTATTCTTCATTTCATTTATTATATTCTTCATTTCTGATTGGGTTTTCCTTTTTGTATTTTCTATTTTATTTTTATGTTTTCTATCTCTTTTTTAAAGTTCTCACTGAGTTCATCTACTATTTCCCTAAGTCCCTCGAGCATTTTTATAACTAGTGTTTTAAACTCTGCATCTGGTAGATTCCTTGTCTCCATTTTGTTTAGTTTTTTTTTGTTTTTTTTTGTTTTTTTCTGGAACTTCGTTCTGTTCTTTCATATGGGATATATTCTTTGGTCTCCCCATTTTGACTGCCTTCATGTGTTTGTTTCTATGTATTAGGTAGGGCTGCTATGTCTTCCGATCTTAGTAGAATGACTTTATGTAGTAGTTGTCCTGTGGGGTCCAGAAGAGAAATCTTTCTGATCACCTGAGCAAGGTTTCCAGGTATGTCCCTTGTATGGGTTCTGTGTGAACCTTGGTTGCTGTTGCATATCAATGGGCTGATTTGTTGTGAGGACTGGCTGGTGGCTACAGTAGAGAAGCTGTTGTTCAGGGGCTGACCTTACAGAGTAGGATTCACTTTAGCAAGGCTCTGGTACCTGCCCAGTTTGCCTTTTGGGTGTATCATCTTGGGATATGCCCCAAGGCATGCCCCAGCTTTTACTGCCACTGGGTGTGCCAGCCCGAAGATTTGCTGGGAGGGACCCTGCCACAGTCCATGTTTAGTCACAGCCTATGCTTTGCCCAGGGACACATGACATGGGCCACCAAGCAATCCTCAGATGGCCAACACCCAAGCTTGGCTTGGAGGTGTCTAGAGAGGCTAGGTCACAAACTGAGGCCAGCTGCCACTAGTCACAAACTGAGGCCAGCTGAGTATAGGGCTGCTCAGCAAGAGGTACAGGGAACACTGAGTCCAGATCCTGCTTGTTTGGGTTTTGTGAACATTAGAAATATTGTAGAAAAGTCTGCAGCATGAGCCAAGACAGGTCATTTGTATGGAGAAGCCCCTTGAAGTGGCTTGGGTAGGCCTGAAAATTGGGAGGAACAGGGTTTCAGGGAATCACCAGAGCAAGGTGATCAGTGTCAGCCAGGTCGATAGAGACTCAGATATGGCAGCGGTGTCAGTTTGCATGTGGAGAGTGGGAAGTGCTCAACAAAGGAACAATGGCTTCTGCCAGCACATCTAGTTGTTGCCCCTCTAGACCTCTCCCTGTAGCCAGATAATTCAGTTTCTTTCTGTATATCCCTAGTTCCTTTCAAGCTGTTGCCCCAGTGCTGGAGCTCCAAGGGAGTCCATCAGTAAGTTCCTGTGTGGGCCCTTTAAGAGGATGCCTGAAACTCCAGCAGAACTCCATTTCACTCAGCCACAGTCTCCACTGATTTTCAGAACCAGAAGTTGTGAGGATTTCTCCTCCCAGTACTGAACCCTGGGCTGGGGAGCCTGGTCTGGGCCTGGAACACCTCGCCCCTCTCGGGGAACCTTTGCAACCAAGATATCCCTCTGACTTTTAACTTCCACAGATGGGTTTGTTCTGTGGAAGTTTGTTTTCTGTCTCTGCCCCTCCTACCAGTCTCAACTTGACTTCTTTTGTAAAATCTTAGTTATAGAACTTCTGTTCTGCTAGACTTAAGGCGACACCCAGTGTTGGTTGTTCTGTAGTTTAGTTGTAATTTTGATGTGGTTGTAAGAGGAGGCAAGCATAGCATCTTCCTGTACTGCCATCTTGCTATTAGACTGAACTGGGAATTTTAATATCTAAGAGTAAATTGCAATTTCTTAATTATTTCTGAGTACACAAGTAAACAAATGTAAGAAATGCTAAGAAAGAAACTCAGAGACAACTAAATAAAGAGTAATTCTAGTGAGAGATTATTTTTTAGGAAGCATAGTCGGGTATATATTTCTGAGACAGATCTTTGGTCATCACACCTGAGTTGATATCTTAAGAACATAAAAGAGTAAAGAAAGCATTTTAGTTAAAGAAAAAGTGTCATTGCTCTGAAGTAGCAATGTCCTTGGCTAGTTTAGGAATAGAATGTAAGGCCATGGTGCTGTCACTCTGTTTTATTTACTGCTGTATTCCTAATGTGTAGAAAAATGCTTAATACGTGGTAAGTTTTCAGAAAGTATTTGTGTGTTAATAGTGAGAAAATAGGTAAATGGTGCTGGAGATTATGGAAATAAAGGAGAGTGATATAAGTAGAGAATTGGGTGGAGTAAGGCCATGGGAAGCCACATAGATCATGATAAAAAATTGTATTTTATTCAAAATTCACTAGTAGTTTGCAGGAAACCAAGTGTCTGCCAGACTATCCAAAGACAGATAATAAGAATGAAGGTGAAGTTAAACAAGAAAATAAAAGCATATGCTGACAAAATTGGCCAATAATTTTAACACTAGCACAGGATTGGTAAGCATGTAGGAGAAATAAGCTTACTTATAAAGTTTTGATGCACCTAAAAAAAAGTTGTTTCCAACTCTGTGACTTTTCAAAAAAAGTCCAAATTGTAAAGACAATAAAAAGATCAGTGGTTAACAGAGGTTTGAGGGAGGGAGAGATGAATGATATAATACAGAGGATGAATTTTTAAGGCAGTGAAAATATATGATAGTATAATAGTGGATACATGCCATTTACAAATTTGTCAAAACCCATAGGAATTATACCAGGTATGAACCTTGATAGAAACTATAAGTTTGGAAGATAATGTATCTATGTAGGTTCATTGATTATAACAAATGTACTTCTTTGGTGAGAATCTGATGGTTGGGGAGGCTATGCCTGTGGGTGTGGGTAATCATATATGGAAACTCTAAGTTCTGTTTATTTCTGTTGTAAACTCAAAACTCTTCTAAGAAAAATAAAGTCTTTGTTAAAAAAAATTGTGTTGTAACCTTTTTTTGTTATCAGTTTAGCATTGGGTATCTAAATCCATGAAAGGATTCATACAGTTTTATTTGGGAGATGTATTTCTACATGATCTTCCCCCAAATAATCAAAGATGTACATGAAATTTTTGGTTGGAAATTCTCCTGTTTATAATTAAAAAAAAAAAAAAACTCTAAAAACAACTTCAATTTCCTGTTTTATCAGAATTGGGAAATTATAGAATATCCATTTCATTTTGCCAATGTTATAATAATATTTAAGGAATGCTTAATAATTAAGTACTATGCTTAATACAAATGTCAAATAAAATATTGCTATAGTGTAGCATATACAATAAAAAATTAATGATAAAATATATAAGATAGATATGTGTACTTGGGAGAGTGAAAGGGAATAATGAAAAGAAAGATATCAAAATGTTATAATAATGGTCTCTGATGGGTGGGATTTCTAATTAATATTATTTTTGTATACAAAGATTTGTTTTCACAAAAAATAAAATGTCAAAGATTAAAAATGAAAATAGTTAACACAGGTTGCTATTGCTGAACATTTTATTTTATTAAATAATCATATAATTATTTAATCAATGGGGTAATAAGGTTGAGAATTGAAAGAGTACAATAACTTTCTATAATTGCCTAAAGAGCATTTAATTTATTTTATACATTACCAACTACCGAAGTGTGTTTTCTGTAGACCCAGTTCCATGAAATTCTCAAGGGGAGGTAAAAACAATAACAAAGTTAAGAAACACCAGATAATATTTTACTCTCTTTGAGACTAGTAACATTATTATGTATAGGACTCTAAGAATTTCTCCTTGACTTGTTTAACTTTATTTAACCAATGTTTCTCAAATATATTTGGTTTAAAGTATTTTAAATACTATGAGAATTAACATCCTAAAGGACACACTTTAGGAAAGCTGCTGTAGGCAGTCAAAGTAATCTAGAGGTTTGATTCTTTGTTTGTTTGTTTACTTTCAAATATCCCCAAAGTAAAAGCTCTAAAGGAAAAGTTGCAAATATGATGACAAATAATTATTTTCTAAACAATTTGAGAGTAAGTTGCCAACCTCATGTTACATTATTCCTGATAACTTGAAAACATTAGTGTGTGTGTTCAACAAACAAGAACTTTCTCTAAGATAGACATAACAACACCATCCAAATCAATAAATTGACATTGATACAATTCTTCAGTATAATTTTAAGACCCTTCCAAATTTTGCCTCTTAGCCTAATGTCTTCCATAGCCATGAGTTTCAGCTCAGAATTATGTATTTCATTTAGTTGTTTAGTCACTTTCAGTCTGGAACAATTACCTTAACTTTTATATTCTTGACAGTTTTGAAGATTACAGGCTAGCTACTTTGTAGAACTTCAGTTTGGGGTTGTCTGATGCTTCCTCATGCTTCCTCAGATTAAACATCTTTGGCAGAAAAAAATTATAGAAGTGATGCAGTGTTCTTTTTATTGTATTCTATAGAATGTCACACACTTTAGTTTGCTGCATTACAGTTTAGATTCATTTTGATCACTTGATCGAAGAGTGGGTACCAGGCTTCTTCTACTGTAACATTATTCTTTTTCTCCTTTGTAATTAAGTCATTTGTGGGATGTACTTTGAACTATGTAAATATTCTGTTCCTCACTATAGCAAACACATGGTAAGGTGATCTCTAATGATTCTATCCTTCTGGTATTCAAGCCCTTTAACAATCTCCTCTAGGCAGAAACTGTAACTTGCTTCTAACTAATGTAATATGGGAGGTGTAATGGATGTTATTTCTATGATCAAGTTTTGTTAATGTAAGACTTTGTCTTGCTAACTGACTCATTCTAGAATCATGCTCACTATGGCTGGCCTCAAGGAACATTATGCCAATACTAGTTTACAGCCATCAGGAAATAAATTCTTTCAACAATCTAAGTGAGTATGAAAATAGAATTTTCTCATTCAAGAATCCAGATGAAGATGCAGCCCTGGCTGACTCTGATTGCAGCCTCATGGAGAACCCAATCACAGTGTGCCCACTCCTAAAACTATGAGATAATAACTTCATGTTTAAAAGCTGCTACATTTGTGGTAATTTGCTACACAGCATAGAAAATTAATATAGTTAGCAAACTTTCCATTAATTAATTGATTAATTTCAGTATAGACTCATAGTTTATTTATTCCCATTTTATTCCATTATAACCTGATACTATAAATATTTATTTTGATGCTCAAATTGTTATAGATTTAGCCAGTGGCATTTATTATCATTTTGATATGTCATCATCAATCTTTGAGAACTTGTCTATTTTCTGGCACAACATGATATTCCAGGCTCATCTTGTATTATACTGCCCAGCCTTGGGAATGAGCCATTTTTCCACCTAGCGCTGATTCATTTTAGTAGAGAAATATTTAGACAATAATCTGTTTTCTAGATGTGGTTATTGCAGTGGGGCATCCCTGTTGCCAAGCAGATCTACACGCGTGAGCGCGCACACAATCACACACACACACACACACACACAGAAAGTATATACATGTATATATTTTATTTATATAAATAATTATATGTACACCTCTATTTAATTTCATATTTGTTGAAAGCCATTTATTTGTTCACATGCTTCCAATTCAGTCTAACATTACAGAGTTCATGCTAATTTTATCCCTTTCCACATTTATAACTCCTTTTTTTTGACAATAAGAAAATTGGCACCTATTATTCCTCATATATTCACTTATTTGTTCAATTTGCTTATAAAAAATCTCCCATCCCTATTGAACTCTTTCTCTTCCTCCTTCACACAGATACTCTCTGCCTTACCTAGGCTGAGAGATTCCATGACGGGCCACTGTCACAACCCTGCCGCTTATATGGACACTCTTCTCATCCAGCTTAGTCTTCAGTGCCCCATAGCAGACAGCCCTCCCATGCAGACATCCTTCTCTCCCTGTTTGGGTTCTAACACCACATACTGTTCTCATTTCCTGTAGACACTTCAGTCCTCTTGGACTTTGACATTATATGCCAGATGTCCCCCACCAATCTGCTTGAGCTCCAATATCCTGCCCTGGGCTATATTTCCAAGGGGAGAGCCTTCTTATTCAGCTCTGGCTATCCCACCCTGTGTTGGATGCCCTTCAGTGTGGCTACCTTCTTCACCACACTTGCTCACTGACATGCCATGCAGAAAACTGCATGTGGTCTCTAAATCTCAAACCAATATAGCCCACTCTTCAAACTGAATTATACTAATTCCATCATTCTAAAGGAATTAGTCAAGAGACAGTGATACTAATAGAGACAAACAGAAAAAAGACACTGATTTTTTAAATGTACTAGTGGAAATCAGTACATTGTGCAGTACAGTATATGGGAGAAAAATGATACCTTCAAAGTGTAAAGTCATATAGCTTGCTTAGCAAAGTAATGAATTTTAAATGCAACATATTGTAAATTTTCAATTGGCCATATCTTTTACATTTTGCAATTACAACTACTTATATGTGTATATTTTCAATGATTTAAGTGATTTATTTTTACCGGCTAAGGTTTAAGTGTGTACACTTGACTAACATTCTAAAGAGAAAAGCCAACAAAAGACACATGCATACAACAATAATTTTATGTAAAAGAAGGTAGCTTTGCATAAGTCTACAAATACAAGCAAAGCCTTTTTAGATAGTGTATCATAATCTCAAAGAGTACATACTCTAACTCTGCAATGTTAATATAGATAGATGCTAGATAATAAATAGATTAAATTTGCTAAATATTTACAAAAGTGTAAATTATATATTTAAATCATTAAGAAAAATTTTCAAAGTATTTAAATACATCTTCATGTAGTTTTAAAGCTGCAAATGACCTTAGAATTCATTAATTTGTGTGATAGAAAGATAAATAAGTTAAAGACTGTGCTCTCCAGAAATTCATATTCTGCTTAGTGAGGCAGAAAGTAAATAGATCATTACTAAACCACATAAAACTTTGAAAAATTATGATAAAATAAGGAGTTGAGAAGAAAACACAGAAGGAATAATCATGACCATAGAAGCAATACGATATTTGTTAATAAATCTAAGAATGAGAAAATCTAAATGACTTCCTCATAATTCAAAATATTCTGTGCTAGAGCTGGGATTAGAATAAATTCTTTCCTCATATATCCTAGATTCTTTTTTCTTACTTTCCATCATATAAGAATTTTAATGGCAGACATTTTAAGTATGAAATATCTTGGAACATAGTTATTTGTATACTAAATAAAACGCATCATAAACAAAATCGTCAAATGTTCAGTAAATCGTCTTATATCTAACAATTTTGTTCTTTTTATTGTGGCTCAAATAAATTACAGTGATATAAACTTTGTAGATATCTATAAAATATTATATGTAATAGATGATATAGCTATGTAAGATATCAAACTCTCTCCCTCACGTGCTCTCCCTCTCCCCCCACCCCCTGCCACACACACGCACATGCACACACATACACATATGCCCTGAAGACAATAAAGAACTGGCTTGAAGTGAAGCATTTAATTATAAAGAACTACAACTTCTGCACATTCAGCATATCTCCATCTGAGGCATTAATGAGGTGCAAAATTAAAAGAAATAACAGCACATGGGTCTTGCAATGTTTTCTAAGCCTTTTAGTTTGTTAGTGTTTTCTTACTCCTATTCTTGTTGGACCATATATAGTATATTGTTAATATGAACATTTATCATGTACAAGTAAAAAAGTATAAATTCCCATCGATTCCTTGGATCAAATGACTCTAACCTGGGAAGATTTATAGAGACTGATTTTTTTTCTTTTGTAAACATCTTTCTTTTAAGCCTTCAAATCTTATTTAAAAAAAAACTTTAATACATTATATAAATTTTAAAGATTATTTATTTATTCATTTACCCCCAATGAGTGCTCTGTAACCTTTTAGCTCAATGTCAGCTAGATATAGAAAAATAGGGTCAGAAATGATGACAAATAGAGAATAAAGAAAAGAATCGGATTTTAGATTTATTAAAGCAATTTTGAGAAACCGTATTCACCCTTTGAATGTTGCTACTCTATTTAACCTAAATTTTTATTCTTACCTCTTTTAGGTTACATGAACTATTTAGGCAATTATGCTGTTGAAAAGATAGTCAACTAAGCAATAAAAATGTAGCATTGCTTTAATAAATCTAAAATCTGATTCTAAATATTGTTAACCTACATGTGTCATCCTCCTCTGCTCAAAATATACTGGACTATAATCATAGCTTTGCCTCAGATATTTGTGGAGTTAGGGGACTTAAGTGTCTACAAAATTGAAAAACAAACAAAACCGAAAAAGAAAAAAAAAACAAAACAGAATATACAAGAGCTATGAGACAATTGCAAAAAGTGTAACATGCATAATATGAATATCAGAAACAGAAGAAAGTAACAGAAGAAATATTTGAAACTATAATAACTGAAAAATTCCCCAAACTAATGTTATAAACCAAGTCACAAATCCAAGAAGCTCAGAGACCACCAGCAGAATAAATTTAAAAATTAAACAAAACAAGACACTATACCTTCTCCTATCATTTCCAAACTTCTTAAAAAGTCAAACATAAAGAAAAATCCTATAACTATGGGCGGTGAACACACAATGCAATATACATATGCCTTACTGTTGAATTGTGCACCTGAAACTTACTGGATTTTGTTAGCCAATGTCACCATAATTAAAAAAAAAAAAAAAAACACGAAAGAAGTCAGAGAGGAAAAAAATTTTTAAAAGCAATTCTCTATAGTGAAGCAAAGATCAGAATTACATCTGACTTCTCAGAAAAATATGTAAGCAAGAAGTGGAGTAAAATATGTAAAGTGTAAAAAGGAAAAATAAAAAGTCCTAAAAGTCTGTATCTTGAAAATTATACTTTAAAAGTAAAGAAATAACAACTTTCTTAGAAAAAACATTTGAGGATATTTTTGCTAGTAAACTTGCCTTGCAAATATTAAAATAAAATCTTTAGAGAGAAGAAAAATAATATATGTCAAAAACTTTAATCTACATATTCATATGTATAAGTGAAATTAATGTCAGAAATGTTACAGTGTACAGAGAGAGGAATTAGAATTATTTTCTTATTGTGAGATGCTTGAAATATCTGTGAAGCACTATAGTGTTATTTAAAAGTGAACTTGAATTAATTGTAAATATTTACTGCAAACTCTAGGGCAACCACTAAAGAAAAAAAAAAGTATAACTGATATGCTAAGAAAGATGAGAAAAAAAATTTAATGTATGTTATTCAATTATCTTTCGTTTATCCATGAAGGATAAAAAGGAGTGGAAGATAAGTATAAGAAAGAGAAATAACGGCAACAAATTGAAGAGTAACAAATATGCTAGACATTAACTCAACATTATTAACTTTAAATGTCAGTGATCTAAATGCACCAATTAAAACCAAGTAGATCAAAAAACAAAATCTAACTATATGTTATCTAGAAGCAATCCATTTTTATATATAAAGATGCATATAGAATAAAACTAAATGAATGGAGAAAAATATACCATGATAACACAAATCAAAAAAAAAAGGGTGAGTACTTGTTAGGCCACAAAATGAGTCTCAATACATTTAAGAAGACTGAAATCATATCAAGCATCTTCTCCAACCACAGTGGTATGAAACTAGAAATCAATTACAAGAAGAAAACTGAAAAACATACAAACACATGGAGGCTGAATAATATATTGCTAAACAATGAATGGGGTAACAATAAGATCAAGGAAGAAATCAAAAGATACTTGAGACAAATGAATATGAAAAGAAAAATATAAAATCTATGGGTCACAGCCACAGCTAAGAGGGACATTCATAGTAGTACAGGCCTACACTAAGAAAACAAGAAGTCTCAAATAAACAACCTAACCTTACATCTAAAGGAACTAAAACAATACTATCAACAACAAAGCTCAAAGTGAGTAGAAGGAAGGAAATAGTAAAGATCAGAGCAGAAACATAAAGTCTAAAAAATAAAAAACATAGAATCTAAAAACTAACACAAAAGATTAATAAAACCAAGAACTGATTCTTTGAAAAGATAAATTTTTGATGGGATTAAAAAAGAGAGATAGGACTCAAATAAATCAGAAATGAAAGAAGGGACAAGTGACACCACAGAAATACAAAGGATTATTAGTAAATACTATAAACAATTATATGCCAAATAATTGGAGAATCTGGAAGAAATGGATATATTCCTAGAATCATACAATCTCCTAAGACTGAGTCAAGAAGAAACGGAACATCTGAACTGAGTGATTACTACTAAGAAAATCAAATCAGTAATCTAAACACACATAACAAACAAAAGTGCTAGACCATGACTTCACAAGTGAATTTTACCAAACATTTAAATAAGAATTAATCCTAGACTTCTCAAAAATTCCAAAAAATTTAAAAGGAGAAAATGCTAATTTGAAATGCTAATTTCAAAATGCTAATTTGAAAAAATACATGCATCTTTATGTTTATGGCTGCATTACAATAGCCAAAATATTGAAGCAATCTAAATGTCCATTAGTAAATTATTGGATAAAGAAGTGGTACCTACATACAATAGACTATTACTTGGCCATAAAAAAAGAATGTCTTACCATTTGTGACAACATGGACG
>NW_011888878.1:4604177-4608737 GCF_000151845.1 Pteropus vampyrus
AAAAAAAAGGCCAATATTTTTGATGAACATAGACGTAAAAAGCCTCAATAAAATATTAGCAAACCAAATTCAGCAATACATTATAAAAAGTTCATACGCCATAATCAATGGGAAGTTATTCCTGGGATGCAAGTTTGGTTCAATATCTGCAAATCTATTAATGTGATACACCACATTAACAAATTGAAAAATAAAAATCTTATGACATATCAAAAAATGCAGAAAAAGCATTTGACAAAATCCAGCATCCATTTATGATACAAACTCTCAGTAATGTGGGAATAAAGGAAACATACCTCAACATAATAAAGGCCATATATGACAAACCCTCAGTTAACATCATACTCAGTGTGAAAAGCTAAAAGTGTTTTTCTTAAGATCAGGAAAAAGATAGGGATGCCCACTTTTACCACTTTTACTCAACATAGAATGGGAAGCCTAGCCATAGCAATCAGACTAGAGAAAAAATAAAAGATATCCATTTGGGGAAGAAAAAAGTAAAACTGTTATTATTTACAAATGACATGGTACTGTATATAGATAACACTAAAAATTCCACCAAAAGTTGGAGATATCATGCTACCTGATCTCAACCTACACTACAAGACTATAGTAATCAAAATTGACATAAAAACAGACACATAAATCAATGGAACAAAATGGAGAGCCCAGAAATAAACCCATGTCTATATGGTTAACTAATCTATGACAAAGAAGGTAAGAATAACAATGAGATATAGACAGTCTATTCAAAAAATAGTGTTAGAAAAACTGAACATATACATGCAAAAGAATAAAATTAGACCATCTTCTTACACCTTATATAAAATTAACTCAAAATATATTAAGAATTTAAGTGTAAGACCTGAAACCATAAAACTCTTAGAAGGTAATATAGGCAGTAAACTCTCTGACATTGCTCCTAGTAATGTTTTTTTCTGATATATCTCCTTGGGCAAGGAAAACAAAATATAAAAATAAACAAATGTGACTCCATCAAACTAAAAATGTTTTGCACAGCACAGGAAATCATCAACAAAATGAAAAGACAACCTACTGAATGGGTTAGGATATTTGCCAATGACACATTCAATAAGGGGTTATTATTTAAAATGTATAAAGTACTCATACAACTCAACACCAAAACATTAATTAATTAATTAATTAGTTCATTAATTAATTAGAAAATGGGCAGAAGACCTGAATAGACATTTCTCTAAAGAGGACATACAGATGGCCAATAGATATATAAAAGATGCTCAACATCCCTAATCATCAAAGAAATAAAAATTAAAACCCCAGTGAGCTACCACCTCACACCTATCAGAATGACTTTCATTAATAAATCAAAAACTAAGTGTTTGTAAGGATGTGGAGAAAAGTCAACCTTTCTGAACTATTGGTGGGATTGTAAATTGGTACAGCCACTAGGGAAAAATTAAAATTATAATTTTTAAAGTATAAATGTTCCTCGAAAAATTAAAATTAGAACTACCTTATGACCCAGCAATTCCACTTCTGGGTATTTATCTGAAGAAATCCAAAATACTAATTTGAAAAAATACATGCATCTTTATGTTTATGGCTGCATTATTTACAATAGCCCAAATATTGAAGCAATCTAAGTGTCCATCAGTAAATTATTGGATAAAGAAGTGGTACCTACATACAATAGACTATTACTTGGCCATAAAAAAAGAATGTCTTACCATTTGTGACAACATGGACGCACCTAGAAAGTATTATGCAACATGAAATAAGTCAAACAGAAAAAGATAAATACCGTAGGATCTCACTTAAATGTGGGATTTGAAGAATAAACAAACGAACAAATAAAACATGAACAGACTCAGATACAGAGAACAAACTGATGGCTACCAGATGGGAGGGGACTTGAGGGGCTGAATAACAAAGATGATGAGATTAAAAAGTATAAATTGGCAGTTATAAAATAGTCACAGGATGTAAAGTATAGCATAGAAAATATAATAATAACTATATATAATGTCAGGTGGGTACTAGACTAATAGGGGGATCAATTTGTCAATTATATAAATATCTAACTACTATGTTATACACCTGAAACTAATATAAAATAATATTGAATGTCAATCATAATTTTATTTTTTTAAATTAAAATTAAAAATTTTTATAATAGAATCATGCAATGTCTGCTCTCAGCCCACAATGAAATTAAACTAGAAATCAATATCAAAAAAAATGCAACTAGAAAACTCCCAAGTAATTAGAGATTAAACAACATACTTCTGTATAATGTATGGATCAAAGAAGAAAACTCCAGAGAAATTAAAAATATATATTTTAAAATAAGTGAAGATACACTATGTCAAACTTTTGTGGGTGCAGCAAAAGTCATGTTTAGAGGAAAATTTATAATATTGAATGCATATAGTAGAAAAGAAGAAAGTGCTAAAATCAATTATCTAAGCTTCCATCTTAGGGTACTGGAAAGCAAAAGAGCAAATTAAATCCAAAATAAGCAGATGAAAAGAACAATGGAAATTAGAACAGAAATCAATGAAATTAAAAATAGGAAATCTGTAGAGATAATCAACATATCCAAAAGCTGAATCTTTGAAAATATCAGTAAAATAGGTTAACTAAGAAAGAGAGAGAGAGAGAGAGAGAGAAACAGACAGACAGAGAGACAGAGAGAGAGACAGAGAGAGAGAAAGACCCTGTGCACATTAAAGGATAATCGAAGAATAATATGAACAACTTTATACTCATAAATTTAATAGCCTAGATAAAATAGACTGATTCCTTGGAAAACACAATCTGCCAAATTCACATCAGAAAAAACAGACAAACTGAATAGGCCTTTACATATTAAAGAAATTGAATCAATAATTAATAACCTTTCAAAACATAAAGCACCAGGCCTAGAGAACTTCACTGGTGAATTATGCCAGATATTTAAGGAAGAAATTATACCTTCAATCTCTTTCAGAAGATAGAGGCAGAAGGAAAACTTTCCAACTGATTTATAGAACCAGCATTACCCCAATATCAAAACTAGACAAAGATATTGCAAGAAAGCTATAGACCAATCTCTCTCATAAACACGGATGTAAAAATTCTTACCAAAATACTAGCAAATCAAATTTGACAGCACATTAAAAGAATTATATACCATGATCAAGTGGAAGTTATCCTTGAGATGCAAGAATAGTTTAACAGACACAAATCAATAACTGTGATGAGCCACATTAACAGAATGACATGTGATCATTTTAGTAAATTTAGAAAAAGCATTGACAAAACCAGCATCCTTTCATAAAAAAAAGAAAACAAATAAATCTCAACAAATTAGGTATAGAGGGAATATACTTCCACATAATAAAGTCCACATAAGACCAACTCATTGCTAACATCATATTTGATGGTGAAAATCTGAAAGCTTTTCCTCTAAAATCAGGAACAAGACAAAAGTGCCCACTCTTGCCACTTCTATTTAACATAATAATGGAAGTCTAGGTAGATCAATTAAGCAAGAAAAGAAAATAAAAGGCATCTAAATCAGAAAGGAAAAAGTGAAATTGTCTTTTGCAGATGACATGATCTTTTATAGAAAACTCTAAAGACGTCACTAAAAAAAAAAAAAAACCTTTAAAACTAAGAAATTCAGTGAAATTGCAGGATACAAAATCAGCATATAAAAATTAATCATGTTTTCATAAACCATCAGTGAACTGTCTAAAAAGTAGTCAATAATCTCATTTACAATAGCATCAAAAACAGTAAAATTTAACTAAAGAGGTGAGATATCTGTGCATGGAAAGCTATAAAACACTGACAAAAAAAAGAGGACGGAAATAAATGGAGAGATATCTCATGTTCATGAATTTGAAAATTAATATTGTTAAATGTTCATACTACCCAAAGCAAGATACAGACACAATCCCATGCAAAATTCCAAAGACATTTTTCAGAAATAAAAAATAAAATGCCAAAACTTAGGTGGAACTGCAAAAGACCCAGGTAGCTAAGTGATCTTGAGCAAGAAAAATAAAACTAAAAGTGTCATACTTCTTGATTTCAAATTATGCTACAAAGGCATAGTAATCAAAACAGCATAGTGCTGGCAGAAAAACAGACACATAACTGAATGGCACAAAATAGATTGCCTAAAAATGAAAACCATGCATATATGGTCAACTAACCTTTGACAAAGACATCAAGGATGCACAATGGAGAAAGGACAGTCTCGTCGATAAATGATGCTGGAAAAAATGAATATCCACATGCAAAAAAAAAAGAAAAAGAAATTGGACCCTATCTTACACCACACAGAAAAATAAACTAAATAGTGATTAAAGAGTTAAGCATAAGACCTAAAGCTATAAAACTCCTAAAAGAACATTTATTGATAGTCTTGACAATGATTCTTTGGATTTAACACCCAAGGCACAGTCAACAAGAGCAAAAATAAACAAGTGTGAATACATCAAATTAAAAAGTTTCTGCGCAGGAATAGAAAAAATTAAAAAATTAAAAACTAACATAGAATGAGAGAAAATATTTCAAATCAAATATCTG
>NW_011888878.1:4608787-4636360 GCF_000151845.1 Pteropus vampyrus
CCAGATATTTAAGGAAGAAATTATACCTTCAATCTCTTTCAGAAGATAGAGGCAGAAGGAAAACTTTCCAACTGATTTATAGAACCAGCATTACCCCAATATCAAAACTAGACAAAGATATTGCAAGAAAGCTATAGACCAATCTCTCTCATAAACACGGATGTAAAAATTCTTACCAAAATACTAGCAAACCAAATTTGACAGCACATTAAAAGAATTATATACCATGATCAAGTGGAAGTTATCCTTGAGATGCAAGAATAGTTTAACAGACACAAATCAATAACTGTGATGAGCCACATTAACAGAATGACATGTGATCATTTTAGTAAATTTAGAAAAAGCATTGACAAAACCAGCATCCTTTCATAAAAAAAAGAAAACAAATAAATCTCAACAAATTAGGTATAGAGGGAATATACTTCCACATAATAAAGTCCACATAAGACCAACTCATTGCTAACATCATATTTGATGGTGAAAATCTGAAAGCTTTTCCTCTAAAATCAGGAACAAGACAAAAGTGCCCACTCTTGCCACTTCTATTTAACATAATAATGGAAGTCTAGGTAGATCAATTAAGCAAGAAAAGAAAATAAAAGGCATCTAAATCAGAAAGGAAAAAGTGAAATTGTCTTTTGCAGATGACATGATCTTTTATAGAAAACTCTAAAGACGTCACTAAAAAAAAAAAAAAACCTTTAAAACTAAGAAATTCAGTGAAATTGCAGGATACAAAATCAGCATATAAAAATTAATCATGTTTTCATAAACCATCAGTGAACTGTCTAAAAAGTAGTCAATAATCTCATTTACAATAGCATCAAAAACAGTAAAATTTAACTAAAGAGGTGAGATATCTGTGCATGGAAAGCTATAAAACACTGACAAAAAAAAGAGGACGGAAATAAATGGAGAGATATCTCATGTTCATGAATTTGAAAATTAATATTGTTAAATGTTCATACTACCCAAAGCAAGATACAGACACAATCCCATGCAAAATTCCAAAGACATTTTTCAGAAATAAAAAATAAAATGCCAAAACTTAGGTGGAACTGCAAAAGACCCAGGTAGCTAAGTGATCTTGAGCAAGAAAAATAAAACTAAAAGTGTCATACTTCTTGATTTCAAATTATGCTACAAAGGCATAGTAATCAAAACAGCATAGTGCTGGCAGAAAAACAGACACATAACTGAATGGCACAAAATAGATTGCCTAAAAATGAAAACCATGCATATATGGTCAACTAACCTTTGACAAAGACATCAAGGATGCACAATGGAGAAAGGACAGTCTCGTCGATAAATGATGCTGGAAAAAATGAATATCCACATGCAAAAAAAAAAGAAAAAGAAATTGGACCCTATCTTACACCACACAGAAAAATAAACTAAATAGTGATTAAAGAGTTAAGCATAAGACCTAAAGCTATAAAACTCCTAAAAGAACATTTATTGATAGTCTTGACAATGATTCTTTGGATTTAACACCCAAGGCACAGTCAACAAGAGCAAAAATAAACAAGTGTGAATACATCAAATTAAAAAGTTTCTGCGCAGGAATAGAAAAAATTAAAAAATTAAAAACTAACATAGAATGAGAGAAAATATTTCAAATCAAATATCTGAAAGGCATTAATATCCAAAATATATGAAAAAACTCATATAACTCAATAGAAAAAAAAAAAAAACTGATTAAAACATGAGCAGAGGACCTAAACAAATATTTCCCCAAAGAGGACAAATGACCAATTGGTATATAAAAAAGATGCTGATCACTAATCATCAGAAACATGGAAATCAAAACCTCACTGACTTATCACCTCATACTTGTTAGGCAGGCTATTATCAAAAAGTCAAGATAACAAATGTTAATGAGGATTTGAAGAAAAAGGAACCTTTATTCATTGTTGATAGGAATGTAAATTGGTGCAGCCACTCTGTAAAACAATATGGAGATTTCTCAAAAAAAAAAAAAAAATGGAACTACCATACTCAATTATAAGATGAACAACTTCTGGTAAACTAATGTACAGCATGATGACTTCAGTTAATAATATATTGAGTACTTGTCTTAAAAATTGTAATTGTTTAGTTAAATGAAGCAAAGAATAGCTTTTCAACAAATGATGCTTGGAGAATTGAATATGCGCATGAAAAAAGAATGAAGTTGGATTTCTACCTCACATCTGACACCAAAATTAACTCAATATGGATCACAGGCCTAAGAGGTATCACTGCAAAACTATTAAAAGAAAATGTAGACCTAATCTACTTTAAATTAATAATTTTAAGAGATAATATACCAAAGGCATAAATGATAAAATAAAATAAAAAATACATCAATTGGACTTCATCAAAAGAAAGCACGTTTATACTTCAAAAGACATCACCAAGAAAGTGAAAAAATAGTCCACATAATGGGAAAAAAGAAAATATTTGCGAACCATCTGATGGGATTTGTATATAAAATACATAAAGAATACTTATAATTCAATAAAAAGTTAAATGGCCCTAATAAAAAATGAACAAATATCAACAGATATTTCTCCAAATATCATCTACAAATAACCAATGAACACATGAAAAGGTGCTTAACATTATTAGTCATTATTGTAATACAAACTCAAATCTTAATGAGATATCATTGCAAAACTACTAGGAACATTAACATAAAAAAGACAAGCAAAGCTTGATGAGGATATAGAGAAATTGGAACTTAAACATTGCTGGAGGGGTTGTAAAATGGTGCAAATTTTGAGAAAAATTTTGTCAATTCTTGAAGTTATTAAACATAGAGTTACCATATGACTCAGCACTTTCACTAATAGGTATATGTCCCCCAGAATTAAGACATATGTCCATATTTAAAATTATACATAAGTGTGGATGGATAAACAAAAGGTGGCATATTAACATAATAAAATATTCCTTGGCAATAAAAGGAATGATGTGCAGATACATGCTACAATATAGATGAATCCTGACATTCTGCCAAGTTAAAGAAGCCGATCAAAAACAAATAGAAAAATGTATTATATGATTCAATTTATAAAAAACCTCCAGATTAAAAATAAGGAGCAACTACTAAAGAGTATTGGGTTTCTTTTGGCGGTGACAAAAATGTTCTAAAATTAGACAGTGATGATTGTATAACTCTGAGAATATACTAAAAACACCAATGTGTATACTTTAAAACTGATTTTTATATGTGAATTATATTTAATGAGTGTTAGAAAAACACATTGCTGAGATTCGTTCATATTGCTGCATGTAAATGCATTCATTTATTTTTATAACTGTATAAAGTCCACTGTGTTTTTTATTAAATGTCTGTCGATAGGCATTTGAACTATTTCCAGGTCTTTGCTAATGTTAACAGTCCTGCTATGAACACTCTCATACCTACCCTTGGCTACACATATACAAGACTTTCAGGTGTATATTTAAAGTCAGAGTCCAATTATTAAAAAAAAAAATGTCTCCAATTATTTCAGAGAGAGGGAGTTTAAAATTGAGAATTGAGCTGAAAGTTGTGTTTCGTCTTTTGTTTTACAAAGAATTTGAAATGGTTGGAGGAACAAAAAGGAATTAGGTAGTGTTATACAAAAATTAGTTACTGCAGAAGCTTCCACATACCTGGCAAGAAAGAAAAGGATGGTACCACCTAGAGCCCTAGCTCACTATACCATTAAGCCTGCTCTTGTGGGGACTTCAGGGCCTAAGAAAGAATGCAGGAGCCCACATTCGCTAGATGCTGTTGCTTCTGCAACTGCCACCAGGGTGCTGTCACCATTGCTACTAACACCACTTTTTCTATTTTTACTACTGCTGTTAATGTCACTGCTATGTCCTTATTGGCACCCTGCCAAAGGAGAAAACGGAGATTAAAAAGTGACATATTTCTTCTCCTCCTGGCTATATGTTTATAATTTCTTATTGAAACATTCTTATGCTGGCTCCTTCAAAATCCTTGTTAAATAATATTAAACTTACTGTTATCTTGGTATTGGCATTTATTGATTGTCGTTATTCATTTATGTTGATATTTTCTTGGTAATTAGTGTGACAAGTTATTTTCTATTGAAACCTGGACATTTTGAATTTTATGTCATGAGACTCTCAACTTTATTTAAACTGGTTTTAGTGGGCTTCCTTTGACACTGACCCAGCAGGAGTTGGGAGATCATGATCTCATTACTACCAGGTCAGGGGAGGAGTTCAAGGTCTCTACTCAGTCTTGCATAACACATGATGCAGGTCGAGGCTCCTCCTTATTGCTAGGAAGGGATGGGATTCCCAGCTCACCCACTAAGCCTCTGCTGACACTACCCTGGCTGTGAGTCATAGGAGTGCCTCCTTAGTAAAGTTATCTCTATCAATACAATAAGGAGTGACCTCATTATCTCTGGGCATGGTGAAAGTCCTGACTCTCCATCAGGCCTCCTATGACACCAACACAGTGTGAAAAAGAAGGGCTTTCTTATAATTGCCAGGTTGGGGTATAAATCCAGACTTCCCATGTGGTTTCTTCTGACTAGGAGTAAGTAAGGAATGCTGTTACTTCTTGTTGAGTATGAAAGACCCAGATTCCTATTTCATAATATGATACTACCCTGACAGGGGTTAGGGTACCACATTACAGACTGGCCAGCATGGAATTCTAAGCTCCTCCTCACTTAGCTTTTACTGGTATGGGTGGTAATAGAGCCACTGTTTTTTTTTTCTGAAGTGTTTGGCTGAAGTAAAATAGTTATTGTCTAAATGATTCGTCTTAGTAGGCTGCCATTTTCCTGGCCCTTAGCTAAAGAGAGCAGACATTTGTTGGAGCTTTTTACATCTGCCCTATCAGTATTTTTGTTTTTCTTACTTCTTCAGATAAAACTCTGAGAGGTATGAGGCAGGAGAGAGAGAGAGAGAGAGGAAGGAAAAAATAAAAAGGAGAAAAAAAAGGAAAGGAAACGAAAGGAAAGCAGAGGAGAAGAGAAGAGAGGGGAGGGGACAAATAAAAATAATGAATGAATATAAATCATATAATTTTCTCAAAATAAATATAGAATATAAATAATGAATTATCAAATATAATGTTTGCTATGTGGTAATTAAAAGAATAGGCAGAGTGTGGTAAAAGGAATATAGACTGGCTCTGAAAAGAAAAACCTGTGTCTCAAAGCAATCTCATTCTAGGATATGAAGTTCAAAGAATCTTCATTTCTTAAGAGATTTACATAACTCTTAAAGGATATTTCACAATGAAAATGTAGTAAGAAAATGGCAGTAGACATGAGCAATTACAAAAAATAAATTTAGGAAAAATTGAAGCTACAGTAACAAGAAAACAATTTTTCCTCATATATACCATATGGAATAAAACAAATATTAATATGTATTTTGACTCTTTGCCAGAAAATAGTTACACGTAAAATGGGTTAACACGGTATCTACTACATTGTAGGATCATAATAGTTTAATAGAAACCATCTCACTGGAATTTCTTAAAATTTCGACCACTATATCTACAAACCTAATCTGTCATCTTCCTTTCATAGTAAAATAAATGTACCAATGGTTGTGCCTTCCTTCTGTCTTAGAAAGGCATACCTAGTTCATTCACTAGCCCTCTCCCTTTCCTAGCTCAAACCCTAGAATCTTTTTCCTGCATAATCGATCATTCACACTCTATTGGATTTTTGGCATCACAGGAGACATACACTTCTAATCTCCCATCTTAAAATGTACCCTTTAAAACTCACAACACTTCTAGATACCAAAAACAAGCTAGAAAGACTTGTCCAACTATTTTCTTATTACCACTCAATCTTAACCTAAGTCAAAATTTGTTTCTTTTCCACATTCCATTGAACTTATCTTGTGTTTCTAAATCAGTTAGGCACTTTTCCACATACTAGCCTTTCAACTGATTGCACCTTCCTTGTCATAGAGTTGCCTGCTGTCAGTCCACTTCAGAAGCACAGTTTTTATCATTATTCCTGAAGTCAGGCCTTCAGCTTACTTCTCTAGAACTCCTAACAATTTTCCTTAAAGGAGCATGGTCTAAAGTCAGAATAAAGATCTAAATGTCCCAAATAGAATTCATAGATCCTTTAGCTGGGAAGGTAAAGTCAGGATTGAAGAGGGTCCTGAAGCCCTGTAGAGACTGGAAGACTTCCATTCTGTGGGTGTAAATAGATAAAGCCAAGGTTTTGAGGTGTGGTAAGGAAACTGATATATTTTGGAACTCTCACACATGTAGCTTCCTAAGAGGGAAACAAATCAGTATAACACAAGGGAAAAAGGTAAAGTTTTATATTTGTAAAAGCTAATGACTCTGCTCCAACATGAGAAAATTAATTTTTATTTTATAGACCTGTCTTTGCAAAAGTTGTTACCTTAGAGATTTATAATTTCTGCAAGATAATTGAGTAAAATAAATAAATAAATAAAAGATGTTCAAAGGACAAGCACTTAGATGTTATTTTCCACTTGGAATAATTACTTTTTAAGTATAAAAGGTAAAAATGCTAAGTGAAATTTCCATTGGTAAAAATATTAAAAGGAAACTCCAGTTTGAAATCTCTTCTTTTTTGGCATATTTACTGAAGCATAATTTACATACTATAAAACTATTGTAAATGCACAATTATTTTCAGGAGATTCATAATATTGTGTAGTGATCACCATTGTTCAGCTTTAGAATATTTTTATCACATCCAAAACATTTCCTAATACCATAGGTCAGGCAGTGATTGGACAAAGATTGTGCCCAATCACTGGAGTCCAAAATGCTTCCTTCTGGACAATGATTTGTGTGTGGATAGGGGAGCACATTTAAGTTTGGGAAATTTTAATGTCTGCCTCAGATTTCACTTTCTGTTGGGCTTCTCTGGTCCCCCATCACACATGTACATAGTTTCTCAGTCAGCCCAGGACATATGGAGTGCTTATGTAGCCCTTTATAGATCCTTTATTTTCAGGATCTCCCCATTAAATGCTCATTTGATCTTCCACTTCTCTCAAAAGGCACAACGACCTCTAGCTAGTTGAGCTGTGGTTCTCACCATTTTTTTCCTACAAAATTTGTTATTTTTAATGAATATTTTACTAGACATATGTGTTTGTCTTCTTTTCCAAAGCATGTCGGTTCCTTCTGAAGGGAAATTCACTGGTGTTCACAGTCAGCCCTGCCCTGATAAAATTACCTTATCTGTACAGCTGTAAAGCCAATCCAGGCAAGAAGATTGCTACTCCCATTGTTCTTACCTGGAGTTTATGAATAAGCACTTCTCACTTTGTTGTTAGCTTTTGGTCAATTTTCAACACCAAAATGGACTTTTGTAAAAATTTTGTTCAGTATTATGCTTTTATTTTGTAGGAGGGCTTTGCCAACTTCATAAATCCCTCCAGTTTTTCCTTTTAAGAGGCTGACTACGGCCATGCCCATAGTCACCCTGAACAAGCCCGATCTCATCTGAGCTCAGACACTAAGCAGGGTCGGGCTTGGTTAGTACTTGGATGGGAGACCACCTAGGAAGACCAGGTGCTATAGGCAAAAAAAAAAAAAAAAATAAGGGATTGTAAGCTGACAAGGTCCTTGCAATCTGTGAGGTCAACCAAGGGTTGCCTCGCCTAAAAAAAAAAAAGAAGTTAAGATTACATATGTGATCTTATCTAAAGAATAAATGTATAATCTAAAATATATAAAAAGGTATAAATATGAATAATTCCAAGATAACTGTACATTCTATATCAAGATGGTCACAACAATTTACGAATAATATTAATTAATGTCTGTATTGAAGATATGAATTTAGGGAAGAGATGTTCATGCTGGATTGGAGCCAATTGAGATAAAAATAGAAATTAAAGTAACGATTTATTTTTCCAAATTTAAAAATCCTCTAAAATAATATATATTTCCAATAGCGTTAATTAAGGAACACATGGTGAGACCTTACTGAACAGTGACCCTGAGCCCATGTTCTACAAATTAGCTCTCAAGTAACTGCAGCCCATTTTCTATTCACCAGACAAAAACTTGGAGGATTACTCTCTAAGGAAACTGAGCAGCCTCAAATAAACATCCTACAGATTCTGACATTTCAGTGTTTCTAAAACATGGTTGGGTTACCTGTAGAATAACCCAATTATGCAAAACAAACTTCCCATCTGCATCATAATACTTCAGTTTTAAATATTCCGTTTTAAATATCATATTAAATGAATAAATGGAGAAAAATCATTGTAGATTACTTGTCTCTAAACATACAATTTAAAAACTGAAATAAGAAACTTAAGTACACACACACACATGCACACACACAGCTAAACAAAAAACAACCAACTAAAAAAATTAATTGGAACACAGAGGTACATGATGTTAGGAGCACATAAAGTTGGAAGAAAACTTTAAAAATCAATAATTATGCTTAAAATTTTCAGAGAAATAAAAGGAATAAATTATATTAATGTTACTTTAAAAAGTGCTATAAAAGGAACAGTCTTGGAAATACAAGAGTATAATAAAATAAATTATTAATTCAATAGACTATCTGAAAGAAAGCTAAAAAAAAATCTCCATCAAGAGAAGAAAAAGGGGATGGACAACATGAACACAAAGATAAGAAATCTAGAGAATTAATATTGAAAGTCCAATATCCAACTATTAAAAAATTTTAGAAAGGAAAAATATCTATATATAAATAAAACTGGCAAGGACATCACATGTTGAGTGTGGGAGTTAGCAAAAGGCAATGAAAAAATGGATTGGGAAAACATTCCAGGTGATGAAGCAATGAAATATGTGGGAAAGGAGATAGTATATGACATGGTACATGGGGAAAAAAATGGCAAATAGTTTGTAGGACTGAAATAAAGACTGTGCTTCAGAAGGAGCAAGATATAAGGCTAAAGGTTTTCAGAGATAGAATCAGAATGAACCTTTTTTTTGCTAAACTAAGGAGTTTGAAATTTACTCCGAAGTATCTGTGAGTCATGGATTGATGAAGTTAGAAGAATAGCTGTTCACCTTTTAAAAATTGTATCTCTTCTGATAAAGTTTCAAAATTACTATTTCTACCAGGGAGAAAGCCTTAGTAGGCTGATAATGGGTTACCACCTGCATCAGGAATGTGGACTGAGGCTTGAGGAAGAGGTGAAAGCAGCAGAGGAGAGGAAACACAGGCTTCAGAGAAGAGCAGGACACACTATAAAAAGTGCAGAAAAAAAGTAAGAGAAAGACAAACACCTTATGGTCTCACTTACATGCATGCAGAATCAAAGGGAGGGGTGGGGTGGGGCGGGGCGGGGCGAAGTGAAAGGAAAGAGAGAGGAAGGAAGGAAGGAAGGAAGGAAGGGAGGGAGGGAGGGAGGGAGGGAGGGAGGGAAAAAGGAAGGCAAGGAAAGGAAAACCCACACTTACAGCTACAAAAAACAGAATGGTGGTTGCTAGAGGTGGGGGTGCGAGGTCGGCAAAATGGGTGAAGGGAGTCAAAATGTATAAACTTCCACTTTTAAAATAAATAAGTTTTGACATTGTGATATACAGCATAGAGACTATAGTTAACAATACCGTATCACATATTTCAAAGTTGCTAAGATAATAAGTCTTAAAAGTTCCCACTATAAGAAAATAATCTGTAATTATGTATAGTACATGGATGGTAACCAGTTTTCTTATTGTGGTGATCTTTTCACAGTATATACAAATATTGAATCATTATGTTGTATACCTGAACTAATATAATGTTGTATGTCACTAATAACGCAATTTAAAAAAAAAGGAAAATGAATGACAGGTATGGGAAATCTAGGTTTTCTGAAGTCAGTTTGATATTCTTTCTATTACATGACATTATTTTCCCATTTGGATCCAAATTATGAAATTATAACAATGCCATATTCATACAAATACACAGTGATGCATATACAAAACACCAGCTATAGTGAGAAACTGATTTTCATGTGTTCAACAGTGTCATACATTCATCAGAGACTAATGTTAATTCTAGGTAGTAGGAATAAAGATACTTTTCTTTTAGTCTCTTAGCTGGTAATGTTCATGAATATTGAGATTTTAACATACCTCACTAATCAATGCAGTTGAAATATCTCCTTTCCATGCTCTGATACATAAAGTATACTAAATGTTACTGGGTTTAAACATACCTATGCTTAGTTCAAAATATTTAAAAATGCAATTTAATGTTACTAAAACTATGCTTGATTTGTTTACTATTTACCTCATCTAATAAGTGTTTTCTCATTACAAATTCACTAACAATAGGTGAAAGTCCTGTTACCATGACAACCTGAGAGACACACACAATTTATTCTATCTCAGCTTTAAGCATAACTTGACTGTACTCTTAACTCCATTTTTTTATTACAACAATACATAATATTATACAACTCTGGTACCTTTCCTTCCTCCCTCCCACTCTTCCCCCTTCCCTCTCTTCCTGTTTTCTTCCTTCCTTCCTACAATTTTTTGTGATTGTCCTTGAATTGATTATTTTAACTTTTCTTCTAAGTAAACTTGATATCTTTCTCTCACCCCCCAAAATGCATTCTTCAAATATATACAGTTACTTATGTATATTAGAGAATTTGTGGGAAGATAAGAAGAGTTGAGTTTTTCAATCCATCTCTGATAATGCAGTCTTTGAGATCAAGCTAACATCAGCGCACCTTTGTCCCTTACTGTCTTGCACTGCTGGGTAACTATAACAGCACAGTCATGATCATACCAATGGTCTAGTCTCATCTACCACTGAACTTAGCATTATCAGTCAGCCACAAGACTAGTGGTCACAGCACCCTATAACAAAAGAAACATTTCTAATTCTTGTATTTTTAATTATGTATTTCTCCATTTAGGTAAAGCCTCAAGTCTATTTGGTTAACATTAAAATTTTCAATTTTAAATATCATATTGTAGTCCAGAGTTGACAGTTCTTAGATACTCCAGCTTTTCCTTCTTTGGTTGTCTTTCAAGAGCAGATTATGTAAAGTCTCAGAATATATATATATTTAAACTAATTCAAACAAATCGTTAGGAAATGTCTACTTTGGTACATAGCTTTATTAATAACATCTTATCAGAAAATTGTAAGCTGAAAGAATACATGCATTTAAATGTTGTTTTTAAGTTACATTAACATTGTTTAAACTCTTAAAATTTTTCTCACCGGTATTTTTTTTTTTTTTTGCAAAGAAACAACTATAAACCTAATTGCCTTTTACCTCCAGTTTATCTTTCTTTTTCTATTTTTTTTTCTTTCATGGCACTCCAGTATCTTTTTCATTATGGGGCCCCTTTTTTTTTTTTCAGGATAACAGATGACCTCTCCAAAATTCTTAAGAAGATTATGGCTCAAATTGTTTGTTAGCATGTTTTGCTTTAGAAATCAAGATAAAGGAATCAGAAGGACCAATACTCTGAACATTTGTTAAGCAATATTTTTTTATTTTCTTAAATGGAAACTCACTTGGATATTCATATAAATGCAGTCTTTCTATAGAAAATAAACTAGGGGATGTAGAAAATGCAGTAATAAAATGGCCCATCATTTTAGTATCAAATTAATGACATAGCTTTTCTGGTATTCACACAATACTGTGACTTCTAGCATCAAGGTTTTTGTCATTGAAACAAAATTTGTAGATATTCAAGAAAAAATTCTAGGATCTGAAAAATCTATACTATATTACATTATTATATTTGGCTAGAGAACATGAATGTCTTCAGAGTCAAAGCACTCTTAGAGAGAGCAAAAGGAACTATAAATTCTAAATAAAAACAGAGGTCGATGACAATACATTAAAATATTATAATGATGTATTATTGAATGAAAACTTTTCAGGGCTTCTAAATTTCTAAGCTATAGAAATGACAGAGAAATTCCAAGAAAAAAATTTTGTTAAATCATAAAGATTGTATTTAAAAGATTGTATTTTCTTTTTCTTGCATATTAAGATATTTTTCAACATATCTTTCCAGTAATCATTTTCTATGTTTCTTTACTCAAAACATAAAATTTATAAAAATGGCTACCAACTCTTTCTCTTCTGTTGAGTTCAGAATTTTGCACCAAAAGCAACAAAGTAGGAATATTGTTTCAGTTTGGTAACTGTCTTTTGAGAGAAAAGGAAAAAAGCCATCTTGCCACATAGTTCCTTGATTAAAGATGAGGCAAAGAGTAGGTAAATAAGTAAAGAGTGGGTAAAGAATATTGAATAATGAGTTTTGTGTCAAATATCAGGCTTCACATTCTAATATCTTTAGATATTGGTGTTATCTACTCTTTTGAACTGGTTTACTTATTAGTAAAGAGAAATAATACTAACAGAATGTTGTGACAAATAAAATGACTATGTAAAATATTTTAACCTATATTTTCAATTCAATTGTAGCTCATGAAGAATAGAAACCTAGGCTTCAGTTTCTCTATTTGTAAAATAATAATAATAGCCCCTGCATGATGGTGATTTATAAAGATGAGCTTCTATATACAAATTATACTTACTTGGGATCTACAAGTGCAGAGCATCCTGCTAGATGCTAAAATAAGATGATGCCTGCTAGCAGGGATCCTACATTCCAATATGGCAACAACACATCTACGCATAAATCAGGGTTTTGGAGAGGGCTAAATTAAAGACAGGGAAAATGTAAGAAATGTAGGATGTCAATTTAGTCTTTGCCTAAACAGGGTATCTGCTGATAGGACAGGAGAACAGACTCCACTGAGTTTTCATACAGAGGTAATAAATAGACTGCTAGAGCCCCAGCCTTATCCTTCTTGTCTCTCTAATCCAAAGGCTTCAATTTGGAGAAATTTGGGATAGTTCTAACTCAGAGATATCTTGCTTTTTTCCATACAAAAATTTATAATTAGTCATTTTCTTTTAAATGTTCTGATTTGTGGCTTTTATTGAAAAATAGAAAGATGTGGCATCTCTGGACATGCATTTCCTCATTGCAGCCACCATTTGAAGTTGCATGATTATCACGCCTTTATAAGGTGATTTTTGATATTTTTGACCACGGTCCCCACAACTCCTCACTATAACTCAGAGATGGAGTGTGTTGGGAGCTGTGGGTTGTCAAGAACTAGTGTCTCTGAGAAATTGGAGGAGAACTGAGTGGAGTGGGTGGAACATTGTGCTGCTTCCCTAATCTCAAATATCACAAAGTACAGTTCCAGACACACCTGGGATTCTATGAAAAAAGCTCCAGAATCTCATTCAAATCTATTTGGCAATGAAGGAGTAAGTTCGGTAAGGTCTGTAATCTTCTAGGATCTCAGAAAGACATTTGCCCACTTATGAAGACTTCATTAATTTTCAGTTTGTAAAATTATTTGAGTCAAAGTATTTCAGACTCTTACAGTGTCTCAAGTAATTATCACAAAACACTATCTGCCACCTTCTTTCTAATGTTTTGGCCAACCACTATGCTCCAGACCTATACTCTCACCTACTAATGAAACAGCCTCTTACTTCTTTCCATGCTATTTTCTATCAATCTGTCCTATGCTCTAGCACCAGAACTACATCCTCAAATATATCAGACCATGGCAGGTACCAGGTTGGCCATTTGATTCCATTTGATTCTGTATTTTGCCTCAGGAGTATGGAGACAGCAGAAGAGAATTTAACATGAGTTACATGGATCTTTGTTTCTGAGTCATTTAAGTCAAGACATTATAAGTAATTTTAGAATACAACTTCTAAAATAATTATTTATCACATAAAGAGAGGGTTGAAAACCACTGGTTTAGTAAATTATTCTATTATATTTGGTAAAATTATTAAATTTACTTTAAAATACATTGTAATAATAAGACAGCAAATCAAGGATGTGTCATAGAGAAGGAAGGTGCAGAGGGGCTTGGGATGACCAATTAGCACAGAAAGTTATAAAGTAACTATTGCTTTCTGCCTTCCCAAAATTTTTAAGAAAAGCTTTGGCTTTTTGTTTTACCCCTAGCTGCTCCTCAATTCTGAACACAGAAGGAGGAATGACTTATCTCGTTGTGAAATTTGGAAATGGTTGCTATGCAGATGTGGCCTAAACTTTTCGGGGTTTTCACTTTCAGAAATGCTTGCTCACAAATTGAGCGCCTTCTACTCTCACTCTTGAGTCAATATGGTAAAAATATTTCCCTCAAGGCTAGAGAGAATGTTAGACTAGGCTATTAAACAAGTCCCAGGGCCTCTGCACTGGGTTCAAGGCAGCATGTAAGGCTTCCTCAAAATCTTGTAGCTGCATAGAGACTGTGTAGCCAGCTCTCTCCTTTCCCTTCAGTGCATTGCAAGGATGTAACTCAGGAGTGGAGTTGACAGTTAGAAAACCTTAGATTATTTTCTATTTTACTGCTAATATTTTCATTTCTATCTGGGTCTATACAGAATTTTCACCATTGATAAATAAAAGGTTTTATTATCTTTTGAAATCCCAATAGAAATATTCTCTTAGACAGAGAAAAAAAAAAAGAATTGGAAGGAAGAAAGGGAGGGAGGAAGGAAGGAAGGATCAGAGAAAGGAAATGGTATAACCCCTTGGATGTGGAGTTTATGTCTTTATCACTCCCCTGTATCAGTCTACCATCAGCAGGTTAGGATCCAATAATCTTTAATGAACTGCACTGTAAATTTAAAACATATGGTTTAAATTATCATTAAAACCTTTAATCAGTTTTAAAATAATGATGGAAGGATTTCTCACAATGACATTCTTATTTTTCTCCAGAATTTAAACATGTTGAATTTTAAAAATTAGATGAGTCCCCCATCTATAAGTAAATTCTCTTTTCTAAAATAAGTTCCTATGTAAAAACTTATTTACTATTATGTCTTTTATCAAAGGTCTCCAAAGCTTTTAATTAGGGCCTAGGTTGAAATTTAGAAAAATCACCTTCCCGTCTGAATCTGTAAGTCCAAGTAAAGTTGGTGCCAAGATAAACTGATTTCTTCCTGATTGATTAAGCATAATTATAATTTAAAAATTGTATAACTAAAAAAATAAAATATTTGTAACAAGGAATATGGAGATTTAATATATATGTGTGTGTGCGTGCGTGCATGCACACACACACACACACACACACACACACCACCGTGGAACTAAATAGACAATACTTCAAATATTCTGCTAGTAACAAAATGTGTTTGGATTTATTTCCTGAATTTAATAAGTATAATCTACTATTTGCTCTTCATTTTAAATCTGCCAATGACTTCATAGGTGACCTTGGAAAATGCATTTAACTTCCTTTCGCCTTAGTTTTTCTTATATTTAAAAAAAGCTTATGAACACTGCTGACACCACAGATCCATTTCTATTGAATTTAAGAAATAAATACTAATAAAAATGTTCTCTGCAATGAAGTGTAGCTACAGTGAAAATGTAGCAAGGACTAACTTCAATTCTCTGTCAAAATCTACTTAAAATAATCAGCGAAAATAATCAAAAA
The DNA here is from genome assembly GCF_000151845.1 of Pteropus vampyrus. Classification (NCBI taxonomy): domain Eukaryota; kingdom Metazoa; phylum Chordata; class Mammalia; order Chiroptera; family Pteropodidae; genus Pteropus; species Pteropus vampyrus. Next base: position 4,624,267 of record NW_011888878.1, read on the forward strand.
CATTATATATTATTCAATACATTTATAAGTACACTTTACATTTTGGTAAAAAATTAAGCCCTTTTCTTGTTCATGAAATACATTTCTCTACATTCTCTGCCTGTCATTGGGATGCCCTATACTTATACGTGCATGAAACTTTTACAAATTAGCATTCTGTTTTGACATAATGCACTAAATCACAGATGGCATTTATGGTGCACTTTGAGAACTTTTTGTTGTGTATCAGTTCCTTAAAATTCGTCATATTTTTTCAAAATTTCTTGTGAAATAAACAAGCATAAATATTAATGTAAAGCCTGATTTATGATAATCATAATGTGGTGTTTCCTATGGTCTGAGAGGCTTAGATTTATAGATTAAATTTATAAGGGAATTATCCCTAACCCAAGGTATTTAAAGCTATTATTTGATAGACTATTATTGATTTTTTAAGTTATACATAATTGTATTACAGTTGAATCCAGTGGTTCTTACATTTTAGTACAAAATTATTGGCGTGAGTAGAATATTTCCATTAAAACAACTTAAATCATAATGATTAATGAGTAAAATCAGTTATATTATCAAGTAGTAATGCACTTGTGTATAATCCAATATCTTTCTCATTAATCTTTAATTGTGATCATTTAGTCAATAATTCAGTTAATCATGGACTCATACCTGAAGTTGACCTTGAACCATCTCCTAGTTTTATTTAAAATGTCCCTCTATAAAAGACCCTTCATTAAAGTAACCCATAATCTGGAACATCAGATCTACTTATCAAATCTCTTACATTTCTCAATGTTGTCACTTTTTTTATCCAAGGAAAGGAGTCTGTCCTGTAATTTCCTTATTCTTCATTTCTGGAGTAATGTACATAGATGTTCCTTCCTCTAAAATCAATAGGGACATCAGTCTACCATCAGCAGGTTAAGATTCCCAAAAGTGACAATAATTCCTTCAGGTGTAAAATTGTCCTCATTCAGCTATACTTGAGACTTTTATTAGCACTACTTCCATTTTCATATCAAAGCTTTAGAAAATGATAACTTCTCTTTTCTAGAAATGCAGCTACCTTCTATTAAATATCCATCCACCTGACCATTCTGTAATCTCTTCATCCTTTGATGCTTCCCCCGCCCGCCCACATGGAGGGCTGTACATATCTAATCTGATCACAAAGTAGTGAAATGCATTCCTAGATCCTTAACCACACCATTGGTTTTTTTCCTAAAAATAAATTAGAGAATATAATAATATTGCAGTGAAATTAAACAATCCAAATTTTTCATTAGATGTATTTTAGAAATTTTCCCTATAAATATTAGATTATTGCTGAATATGATCTTTTCTACAAAACACTCATTTTTATATATTTAAAATGGTTTTATAGCATTAAGAATGGTAGGGGACTCTGTTATTAAGACTTTAGAAAATGATTTTCTACACAACGTGGCTCCCACATTGGAAATATGAATAAAAAGAATAACTTATTTTACAATAAGAGAGATATACAATTCTTCTGTAAAATTACAGATTTGATTCAGTTCAGTTGTAAACATTAGGTCACAATTTGCCATTGGTTTCAAATGGAAAAATAAACAGGATGATTTCAAATGCATTTCAATTTATTAAAGGAAATATGAATTGTTCAAGAATTTTAAGCCTAACTGCATGGTCAGATTATTCATTATTAATCAAGATTATAATAACATTCCTCCTCTTTCTATTTATAGCTCCTCTACCTTACAGTTTGGACAGCTATTATGAAATAGGCTAAACAAATTTGTGACTTTTTATAAAATATTATTTACATAAAGTCTTCTCTAATTTATGTGAGGCCATTTTACATTAATTTTAGAGCATCTACTACTTTACATTTGAGAGCAATGTGTTCATTTCTAGAAAAGGAGAGAAATATATAAAAACTGATAACTTATGAAAAGATGTCATAAATACCCAGACTGTAAATAAATAGGAATATAACTAGGATAGCGAAACCCTTCTACCATATAAAATATAATTTTATAAGAAAGAAAAAGGGTAACTTATGGCTTTGGAAAATTTCCCTTTACAAGAAAGGAGGTAAAATCAGAAACACTTATCTGAAAAGCTTCCTTTATTTAGTAAATGAAAAGAGTATTAAGAGTATTTCAAATCACATACGAAAATTATCCTGAGAAGCTTAAAAACACATGTGAAACAAAAGAGATTTAAGCAACTTACTGAGTCTAGCCAAATGACACCAAAATCTTAAATCCCATTGGAAAAATTATAGAGTATAAAAACTATTTTTACTGCTTTTTTATAAATCTTGAAAATTTTATTCAAAATTCATTCTAAAACATGTTGTTATGATCACTGTTTCATATTCACTTTTTACCTATGAACTGATAGACTTGCAGTGTATAAGCCTTAAAGATCAGTTTTTATTTGTTACTGAATAATTTTAGATATGGAACAAGAATTTCTATTTTTTTAAATCATTGATCGGCTACACAGTACATACAACATAGCTATTTTTAATTACTTGACAATGATGAATAAAGCACAAAAACTAGTATAAATGGAAAAAAGATGGTGTATATTAAAACTAATTTAAAAAAATAAAAAATATTCAGTGACTTTAGACATAGTGATTCTCTCTCTGTCTCTTGATAAAGAGTTCTCTTGGATTCTGCTCCTGAGTCTCTGAGCCTAAACTGCTCTCAAAACCTTACCACCACCATAGTCATTGCCTTCTCACCATCAAGATCAAAGGACATGTTACTGAGAACTTAGTCTGTGCCGGCCACAGAAGCCAGCATTTTATATGCATTGTTTCATTGTAAGCGAATGGGAGATACTCACCATTATTGATACTATTTCTGTTTTACAACTTCAGAAACTGAGGACATGAGTGTTTAAATAAGCTGTCTAAAGTCAGAAGCTGGTTGAATAAAGAACCAAAACTTGAACCAGACTGAGACTTGAAACCACTGAGTTATTATTCGGTTAGAGCAAGAGCAACATAATACTAGCATTGCTTTTTATTATCGTTACTACTCTTTTCACTTTTCAAGTCTGTGAGTTAGCCATTATTTCAAAGGAGCAATAAGATTCAGAAGACTAGGGGACTTGCAAAGTGTTGTCTAACTGGCAAGTATTGTTGAATACAGATCAGTGTTCCTTCACCAGAGTTTTGCTATTCAGAAATGCATGACTTTCCTTCAAACCATTATTCACATATACTGTTGTAACTGGTAAAAGCACTCAGTGTTGAGTAACACTGAATTTAACATCTCTAAGTCTTTAGCACACTACTCACTGCTAGCTCTCTTCATAATAGTAAGGTAAAGAAAACTACACTATATAATAGAATCAGAAAATCTATAGACACAAAATATTTTCATGCACACTACCTATTTTGCTAAATAAGGAAAACACTACTGTTGAAAGTCTATAAAATCTAAAAAAATCATTTTTGTTTTCAGAATTTTTTTTGTGATGTGTATGTCTATGCTTAAATGAATTATTCTACTTCAGACAGCATCCCCTTCACAATAAGCACAATTATTCTCTTCCATGTTCTATCATTGACTTTGAAATACAGAGAGTATTTATATTAACAATTGCGGCATGATGTAAAATTTAAAACTACATAAAGAAAAAAGAAGTTAGAAATGTCAGAAATTATCATTAAGCATGTATATATTAACAAACTTCCGTCTGTTGTTAAACAAGTTTGTGTGTCAACAACATTTATTATTTAAAATTTATTCACTTATCTATTTACTTAGCAAATGTATCTTCTCTCTCGAAAGAATCTTTCTCTTTTAAAATTTTGGTAAGAATTTATATATGGGCAAAGTGATAGCCCAAATTACCCAGAGTGGCTCTAGCATTTTAATGGTAGCTCATCAATTTTCAAATTGTTTTTTTAATTACCTGTTTACTTTTTTTATTTTTGTTGATTCTATTGCCAAGTATCTGTCTGAAGTAGTCAAGGCCCTAGGTCTATTTCCTTCTAGGTTGTTAGCATCACATAAAAAGTAAATCCATTTCCTGAACACATTTTCCCACTAAGTCCACCTAACCAATCATCTTTATAATTTTGCTGTACCTCAAGAGGGCATGACAAATATGTGACTATATCAGCTAAATATATTAATATCCTCAGAGGTTCTTAAATTACAGTGTATTTCTGCATAATGCAAATAGATTTTCAAACACACTTTCATATTCTTTTCTCCTCCCCCCACTTCTCTGTACTTATAATACATGCAAGTATGCCATCTTTTATCTGCAATTCCAAAATCAAAAAGCTCTGAAAAAAAATTATTTTTTGCTTTTTTAAAATATGCCAGAAACCTATTTTCCAGCAAAATCTGATCTAATGTGAAGCTATTGATTCCACCAATATGAACATGTGTTTTGCTACAGAAATTATTTATTTAATGATAAGATTCTGCTTTAGGCACTTCTGCGGGTGATATATAATATACAGTATTTACAAAAATAATATTTCTAAAAATTTAAAATAGTTTGAATTCTCAAAATCAGGAGCTTTACATAAGGAATTCCAGACCATGTATAAGATTTTTAAGGAGTCTAGGAAAGCTTTGATATGTGCAAGTGTATTTTGTTAGACTGATGAATATTTAAAATCTCTACCCATCTTGAATTCTCAGATTTTAAACTTTCTCTTTAATACCAATTCAGCAAACAACACATAATTAACATTAGCTAAATATTGTGATAGAAATTAAAGGTACAAACATGATTTCTACTTGATATTTGCCTTCATATGAACTCATGCTAATATATTTTAGTCTGCTTGATCTTTTGACAATACAATATCTGTCAATTAGAGAGTCTTTTTCAAAGCTTCAATTACAAAACAAAAATGAAGCATTTTGTACATACTTGGGACTAAGTATAAAGGAATAGTAACCATCATTGTATAATTTTCTAAATATCTAAAATGTATATGTTTCAGTAGTAAGAGGTGTCAACCAGTGGTCATTGGCCCCAATTCAACGCTAACAGGAATTCCCAATTCGGGGTGTGGTGAAGAAGGAAGTTTTATTCTGTGCAAACAGTTCAATTGTGATATAGCATAGCTGTGAGAATAGCATGGCTATGAGACAGCCCTGGGGTGAGGCCCATCTCCAGCTACACAGCTCTGTACTGCTATGCACCACTCCATTCTGCTCCACTCTGGTCCAGTGAGACGTCTTTGGTATTTCATTTCCAGCTGGGGAAAGCAGTCTTCATTCCTTAGTGGAAAGGGAAAGTACAATGCCTGAGTCAGAGGAGAGCTGACATATAGACAGAAGTCCCCGCTCTTGGTCCCTAATTGGTCTATCCTCATGCAAATGAGGACTCCAAATCTTAACAGTTTGGTTCAAAAGTCACTGTCCTATTTGGTCAGAATGGAGTGGCTTTGGTCAGTGAAGATGCTGATGGGAATATAGCTGTGAATATAGCTCTAATTGCACAGGGAAAGCCTCAGTCTCACTGGTTGAAATACAATTCCAGGAACTCTCTTATAAGGGCTTTCTCAGGTGGTAGGAATACAGTGCAGGAAGGCAGTTCAGTGTAGGCTTCTGCCTCAATGTGGTTTACATAAGAGACTCCTGTTTAGAACTGGCTGCTAGGCCCTACTTTTAAATTTGAGCCCAGTTAGCCACCGGGAGCCCTTCCTGATAGTAATCTTCTTTCTCAGTATCCACAGAAGAAAACCAGTTTTTTATAATGGTTTCTCCCTACCTTTTCAGCAAGTGAGTAAATATGTGTTCACTTGCCTATATGCCCGTAAAAAACTAGACACTGAGTGGAAGACTATACAAAATATGCTGGTATTATTATTCTGCTTATTTGAATTCTATGCACTCTTTTATGTTCAAGGCTGAAATAGAAAATAAGCAGTGGATTAAAGTAATTTTTAAACTTGAAAATTGAAAACACAATCTTGTACTTTTCAATTGCCCAGATGAAATATTCTTTTCTAGAAAAATAAAATAAAATTGAACTCCAGAAATTGAACTCTTTTGAACTATATCCATTTTTTTGTTATAATTTATTTTTCTACCTGTGCATGATTGCCAGATATTTTTTCTTTGTAAATTCAAATGCTTCATTTGGAATCTATTCTCTTTATAGTCCAAGCCTCCATAAAAATTCCTTCTACTCTGATTAAAGCAACTTGCACATTTGGATATCACTTCAGAAGAATAAAATTAATTAAAATGTCAGTAACATATATTAGAGCTGGGAGAATAAATCTTATTTCTGTATCCCAGCTCTTTAATTTTACAAATGAGAAAACAAAGTTTCAGAGAAGGTTTTGATTCTTTTAACCTCTTTTACTTATTTGCTAAAAAACATTTCCATTTCTAATCCAAAGCCCATTATTTTTCAATATTCTACACTGTCACTCCATTACTCTGTTCTTTATGTAAAATGCCCACTTTCTTTACATAATACTTGCCTACAATACTTCAGTTATCATTACTTTAAATAATACTATAAGTCATATTTTAAATCAAATATCTGCACTTATCCTCTACATACAAAATAATTTAAGAAACTATAATAGCAAATCTGCAAACAATTAATTTTTATATTAAAAATTTAACTTATAAAACATTATGACAGCCGACATTTTCCCAAAGTGATGTTAAATAGCAGTGAGCACCTGGTCAAGGATTCATAACATTAGCAATAAAAAAAAGACAAGAAAGTCTTATGGTGACTCAAAAGTACATTTAAACAATCACAAAGACTTCCAGTTAAAATGGCAAAATGGTTCACCACCTGTGCTGCAAATACACATAGACAGATAAGACTGAAAAAAAAATTAACATGCATAAAAAGAAAATAAACATCTCTAATGGCCCAGAAATAGAAAATAAATGCTGAGCAGTGACCAAGGCTATAACTTTGGAGACAATGGAACCAAAAATCATTATAATATTTGATTCTAGACAAAAACCCTGAGTGGAGACACATGGAGGTAATTCACAAGAGATGAATAAGCAAAGCAATAAGTCAGAGAGAAATAAATGAATAAATTAATAAACTAATTGCAAAGAGCTAGCCATCACACATTATAAATCACGTGGAGCAAAGTAAGGCTAAGAAAGATATCCAACGAAATATAACATATATTTATTCCAGATGCAATTCATTTATTAAGTAGAAAAGTATTTTATATACATACTTGTAAAATGCATGAAAAATAGTGAAAAACTAAAGCATGAAATTCGGTAACAAAATTAACATAATTATAAGAAAAAACAAATGGTATAAAAAAACTGCTAAAAATTTTAGAAATAAAAAATATATTTATTTAATTAAAACATCACTAGAATAGCTACAGTCTCTTGGAAAATTGCTGAAGTGGAAAATACTGATGGATTCACCATATAGTAATAGTTTAAAGTGTCTCCACCTGTATCTTCAAACAGTCTTTTCAGAAGAAGTCAATGGAACAAATGTTTGAGTTTTCAGTTTGGTATTCCCAGGATAAAGCAGGATAAAAGAAAGTTCACATCTAGAAGCACAACATTATGAAGTGCCCAACATCAGGAATAAATTTAAAAAATTACTTTAAATCACAATAAAATAATTATGAAGAATGCATAAGTTTATCAACAAATGTGATAAATGATTCTAAAATATAATGAAATAATATTTTTTCATTGCTTTGGAAAGATAACCATCAACCTCAAATATTGTAACCTGTCAAACTATTATTCAAGTGTGAGACAAAAGCATTTTTTAATATCTCAAGAGATAATGTCACACAAGTATTCACACTAAAAAAATTCCTAATGAACGTATTTCATCCAGGTGAAATAAGAAACAAGAAAGAATGTATAGGACAAAAGAAAACAAATTAATAAAATATGCTGATAAAACATTTAGCTGTTGACTATAAAACAACTTTCTTTTATGTTTTAAAAAACCCTAAATGTCAAAGTAACAATGACAAGATGCCAGGACATACTATAGGTTATGTAATGGGTGGCTGCAATGTAGTAAGAGCCTGGTCAAATTTAGGGCAAGATAGCTATGCAGAATAAAATTAGATTTAATGGGAAATTAGCATGACTTCTATGGAGTAAAATTTTAAAAATTATGAAAGAATATACACATAGTCTGTAACACGTAAATTACCAGAACAAAAAGAAAGGAAGGAAAGGAAGAAAAAAAGAAAGAAAGAAGAAAGAAAATATAAAAGAAGTAGCAGAAAACATCAATTTCTTAGAAGTTAGAAAGTGAGGCTACAGGAGAAAAGAAAAAAGATGATACTAGGTAACCAACAAAAATATATAATTTAGAAAATAAATTCAAATATTTCAGCAATATAGGTGAATGTCCCTAAAAATTAACACGAATATTTAGATTGCAATATTTAAATCAAGATATAAACTCTTTTATAACAAGACACATCAAAAAAACTATATAGTAAGATTTAAAATAAAGTAGTACTCACAGATATGGCACAAAGACATGACAATAGAATCAACAAAATATAATTAAAGGAAAAAGTAATAAAGGAGGACACTACATAATGTAATATGACAATAATTTTATGATACAAATAAATATAATAAAAATATCTAAAATATTTATAATGTACACAAATATAGAAAATATAAAAACATCATAAAAATAATAAAAAATATGATAATTTGCCAAGAACACATAACAATGATATACAATATATAACAATAAGGGACTTATAAAAAGCTAAAATAATAATACAAACAACTAATGAAAATTACACAAAGAAATTATCAAATACTGAACTCAAAGACTTTAATAAACATAATTCTATCATATGAAAACAAATCAAGCAGGCCAAAAAATTTAGTAAGAATAAGAAAAGTTTAAATAAATACACAGTCTCATCAAATTTCAAAAAATTGCTTCTTACTAACAAAAACTTAAACCAAAATAAAATTCAATAAAGCATCAACAGTAAAATTGTAGCTAAAACTCATAGCACACTTCCAAATATACTATAGAAACCATATGTTTAGAAATTTGAACATGCAATCCTAAATGATTATGGATTTAAAAGGAAAGTACTAGAGAAATTACATAATATACAACAATGATAGACATCATATATCAAATCTCAGGGATTGCAGTAAAAATAAAACCTAGTAGTAAATCTGTATCCTTGAAAGAAAAATTTAAAAGCAAGAAAGACTGAAAATAAATAAAAAGAGTATGAAAAATGAAAGAGAGGAAAGAGGGGAGGGAAGCGGGAGGAAGGATGAGGGAGGGATGGAAGAAAGGAGGAAGAGAGGGAAAAGGAGAGGTGGGGAGAGGCAGAGAAAGGGAGAGAGAGAAGGGAAGAAGGAAGAATTAGGCAAATATTACTAAAATCTCTCCAGAAATTCACCAATTCTAGTCATGTTTTGAGTTTAGCTAACTAAGGAATTGATTTTTATAAATATTGCAAGGACTAGAAGAGTAGGTGAAGTTCACTAATTCATCTCATAATGCTAATAATAATTTTATGTGGAAAACCTAACAATATATACAAATATTCTAAATAAAACAAAAAACAAAAAACTAGCACAATTCCAGCAGTGCATTAAAAAAAAAAAAAAAAAGTGCACCATGACTAAATAAGGTTCCTGAAAGCGGGTCAAAAAATATCTCAATATTAGAAAATTTTATTGATATAATCTAGTATGCCACACTGACAGATTAAAGGAGAAACAGTAAGATCGTCATATTAGATACAGAAATATATTTGCGATATCGCTGATTACAAAATAGCACTTAAGAAAGCATACTTTCTTAAGCTGATAACCAATTGCAAACATCTCTTTAATGGGGAAACTTTAGACACATGCCTTTCAAAAATAATAACCAGGTTTTTTTTTTTTTTTTGAAACAAAGCACAGTGAGAGATGTCCCCAGATCTCTCCCCTTGAAATAACAATAAGCTGAACTAAAACTCAACAACAACAACAACAAAAAAAAACACACAAACTGCACAGCAGCAAGTCTGAGCATGGGAACTGCGCAAAAGAACTACCACAGGTCAGAACCTCAGGTGTTGGGCAGTGGATGGGGAGAAATAAAGAAGCTATCTCTAGCAGCCACTAGAGCTCCCTGCAGGAGGAGGAGGAGGGGAGAAGGAGCAGTGAGTTTCTTGAACAGCCTTGCCTAGGAAAGCTGTAGGGCCCTAAACAGCCCTGCTTGGGAAAGCTGCAGGGCCCAGTCATCAGGGCAGAAAGCAGAGAAGCGGGATAGAACCACAGAGGAACAGTTGATTTTTGCCCGCCACATTTGCAAAATCGAGGCTGAGCCACAGTCCCCAACCCCCAACCCAGAGGGCCCCTCCCTCCATACTGACTGATCACTACGTAGTCCCAGGGGAATCTGAGCGAACATTGCCTAGATTGGTGCTGAAACTGACGGGGACTGCAACTGAGAGTAGTGAGCGTGATTAAATATCTACGAGAAAATTTTAAAAGCATTATTAAGACTTCATATAAAGCAGGGATACAAGAGGCTTAGACACCACACACTGGAAACCAAAAGAAAAGTATCTTCTTAGCAAGAGGCTAAAGAGAAAACTTTATATAATAAATCTTTCTGGAAAAACAGTAGAATACACTTCCATTAATGCTCAGGCAGAGAAATAGTCCGTTAAACACCATGAACAACAAGGTGGCAAGCATCTCAGAAAGAAAGAGAATCTTCTTCAGAAAATAAGCTTACAGATATAGAAATATGCGACCTAAATGACAGAATTTAAGATGGTATTTCTGAAAAAACTCAATGATATCCAAAACAACTCAAATCAACAATTTCAGGAATTGAAAAAATAACTAGATGAGCAGAGCAAGGAGATTGAAATCTTCAAAAAGAACCAAAAAGAACTTCTGGAGATAAAAAACACTGCAAGAGTTGAAAAATGAAATAGCAAGCTTGGGAAATAGAGTAGACCAAATAGAGAAAGGGATCAGTAATATCAAAGATAGAAATCTAGCAATAAATCAGAAGGAAGAAAAGAGAACTAGAAGAATGAAAAATAAGGAAAAATAAAAGAACTATCTGATACCATCAGGAGAGGAAACAAGAATAATGGGCATTATCGAAGGTGAGGAAAAGAAACAGGGATTAGAAAACATTTTCAGACAAATAGTTGATGAGAATTGCCCAAAGCTAAAGAATGAGCTGGAGCTTGGAATTCAAGAAGTCAACAGAACACCCATTATCTCAACCTAAAAAGGCCTTCACCAACATACGTGGTATTAAAATAATCAAAAATCAATGACAAAATTCTCAAGGCAGCCAGGGAGAAAAAAATGGTAACAAATAAAACTAAACTTATTAGATTATCCTCGAACTTATCAGCGCAAACTATACAAGCCAGAAAGGAATGGAATCAAATATTTAAACTATTAAGTGAAAGGAACTACCAGTCTAGAATAATGTATCCAGCTAAGCTCTCCTTTAGATATGAAGGAGAAATTAAGATGTTTCCAGATATACAAAAATTGAGGGAATTCTCCACTACGAGGCCTACACTACAGGAAATACAGTTCATCTAAAACAAAATGACAAAAAAAAAAAGCATAATTATAAATACATTATAAGCTTAAATAATAAGAAGAGAATTGCTATAGAAAGATGGTCATGAACATCCAGCATACATAGGAACAAATTGAGATAACAATAACTGAAATGGCGGGGAATTCAAAGATTCAAATTTGCAAAGGGGAATGGAGATAAGGCATGCACAGAAAAAAATGGACAACTGTATATATATAACTATCCTTTACATATTCATAATGGTAACCACACACCAAAGATTCAGAACTATTGTATATAACATAAAACAAGAAGGACCAGAGGGAAAACCCACAAAAGTGAACCAAAATAAAGAAAACAAAAACACAAGGACAAGGAAGCAAAGGAAACACTGAGCTACCAGAAAGCAAAAGATAAAATGGCTATAAGAAGAACTCGTATTTCAATAATCACCCTAAATGTAAATGGATTGAACTCACCAATAAAAAGGCACAGAGGTGCAGAATGGATTCAAAAAAAAACAAAACCCAAACCCAAACAATGCTGCATCCAGGAGACA
>NW_011888878.1:4641010-4646935 GCF_000151845.1 Pteropus vampyrus
AAAAGATCATCAAAAACCTACCAAAAAGTAAAAAGCCAGGACCGGATGGCTTCACCAGTGATTTCTACCAAATATTCAAAGATTTAATACCTATTCTCCTCAAACTCTTCCAAAAAATTGAAGAGAAAGCAATACTTTCCAACACATTTTAAGAGGTCAATATTACTCTGATACCAAAACCTGGTAAAGACAACACAACAAAAAAAACTACAGACCAATATCTCTCATGAACATAGATGCAAAAATCCTAAATAAGATACTAGCGAACCAAATACAGCAACATATTAAAAAGATTATATCCCACAATCAAGTGAGCTTCATCCCAGAGGCACAGGGATGGTTCAACATATGCAAATCAATTCATGTGATACACAAAAACAAATTAAAAAATAAGAATCATATGATCATATCAATAGATGCAGCAAAAACCTTCAAGATATGATCAAAACCCATTTATGATCAAACCCATTTATGATCAAAACACTTAACAAAATTGGTATAAAAGGAAAGTACCTTAACATAATAAAGGCCGTATATGACAAGCTCAGCCAATATTATACTTATAGGTGAAAAACTAAAAACCTTCCCTCTAAGATCAGGAACAAGGCAAGGCTGTCCAATATCGCCACTGTTATTCGATATAACATTGGAGGTCCTAGCGAGTGCAATCAGACAAGAGAAAGATATAAAAGGCATCCAAATAGGAAACGAAGAAGTCAACCTGTAACTATTTGCAGATGACATGATTCCCTACAGAGAAAACCCTAAAGACTCCACAAGAACACTACTAAAAACAATAAGCAAATACAGTAAAGTCTCTGAATCCAAAATCAACGTTCAAAAACCCATAGCTTTTCTATACTCTAATAATGAAGTGTCAGAAAAAGAAGTGAAAAAAATAATTCCTTTTGCAATTGCAACAAAAAAATAAAATACCTAGGAATCAGTTTAACAAAATAAGTGAAGGACCTATATATTGAAAACTATAAGACCCTATTAAAAGAAATTGAAGAAGATACAAAGAAATGGAAAGATATTCCATGTTCTTGGATTGGAAAAAACAACATAGTTAAAATGATCTTATTACCTAAAGCATTATACAGATTTAATGCAATCCCCATCAAAATCTCATGAGCATTTTTTAAAGAAATGGAACAAAACATCATCAGATTTGTATGGAAACAGAAAGACACAAATTGCAAAAGCCATCCTGAGAAATAAGAACGAAGCTGGTGGCATCATGCTGCTCGACTTCAACTTATACTACAAAGCAACAGTAATCAAAACAGTATGGTATTGGCAGCAAAAGAGACACATGGACGAGGGGAACAGAATCAAGAGTCCAGAAATAAACCCATATTCATATAGGCAAATATTTTTCAACAAAGAAGCCAAAAACATACAGTGGAGAAAGGAAAGCCTCTTCAATAAATGGTGCTGAGAAAACTGGAGAGCTACCTGCAAAAGAATGAAACTAGACTGTTGTCTATCACCAAACATGGACCTAAATATAAAATTTGAAACAATGAAATGCATAGAAGAAAACATAAAAACTAAACTGAAGGACCTTGAACTTAAAGAGGATTTTTATAAATTTTATAAATTTGACCTCAAAAGCAAGAGAAATAAAAGCTAAAATAAATGAATGGACTACATCAAACTAAAAAGCTTCTGCTCACTAAAACATATCGTCAACAAGGTAAAGAGATAGCCATCCGAATGGGAAAATATATTTGTAAGCGACACTTCCGATAAGGCCTTAATATCTAAAATATGCAAAGAATTCATACAACTCAATAACAGCAGAAAATTAAATAATCTAATCAAAAATTGGGCGGAGGACCTGAACAGACACTTCTCCCTAGAGGACATGCAATGGCCAACAAATATATGAAAAATGCTTGACATCACTAGCTATTAGGGAAATGCAAATCAAAACCACAATGAGATACCATCCCTCACCTGTTAGAATAGCTATAATCCACAGGACAAATAATAAGAAATGTTGGAGAGAATGCAGAGCAAAAAGAGCACTTATACACTGCTGTGGGACAGCAAATTGGTACGGCCACTAAGGAAAGCGGTATGGAGGTTTCTCAAAAAACTAAAAATTGATCTACCATATGATCCAGCAATCCCTCTACTGAGTATTTACCCCAAAGACTTGAAAACCCATATCCAAAATGATATTTGCACAGCAATGTTCATAGCAGCGTTATTCACAGTGGTCAGGACATGGAAGCAACTGGAGTGTCCTATGACAGATGATTGTCTAAAGAAGCTATGATACATATATACAATGGAGTATTGCTCAGCTATAAGAAGAGATGAAATATTGCCATTTGCAACAACATGGATAGACCGCAAGATAATCATGCTACACGAAATAAGCCAGACAGAAAACGTTGAAAATCACATGATATCACTTATATGTGGGATATAAACCTAAAAGCAACATATGAACAGGACAAACAAACAGAGGCTCATGGACATGGACTATAGGCTAGTGGTTACCAGAGGACTATAGTCTAGCGGTTACTAGTGGGTTGGGTGAGGAAGGGGGAGGTAGACGGGGTAAAGAGGGTCAAATATAAGGTTTAAGGGGAGGGTGAAGTGGGTGAAGGGGATCAAATATATGGTAGCTAAAGGAACCTGGACTTTGGGTGGTAAAAACACAATAGAATATATAGATGTCAAATGATAATGTATATCTGAACATTATATAATTGCATGAACCAATGTTATCCCAATAAACTTAAAAAAAATTAATAATAATCAGATAATGATTCATTCATCTCCATGTTTACCAATTTTGTATAGATTATCATAGATAAAACAGAATGACAAACAAAATAAATAAGAGCTTTAAGAAATAGAAAGCATTAATTTTTTCTTATTGGCAGACAGTATGTCTCCAAAGACTATCTAAAAGATGTATAGGGCCAATAAAGATTGAAATAAAATTCTTGATTAGAATACAAACGTCTATAACTTGATATAATTTCTGTATACACATAACAAAGAGAAATTATTGTCAAATTCAGAGAAAAATAGAACAATACATAAATTCTTTGATAGTATCATTATTCACTGGAATTAAAAAAAACTACACCACTAAAAGACAAAAATAGGTATGAATAAATGAAGATATAATCATATTCATGAATTGGAAACAGTTTTGTTTAAAGGTCATTTTGGCTCAAATATTAGCATAAAATAAAGACATTTCATCAAAATGTCAAATGGTTCATTAATGAAAACTGTCAAGCTGATGTTATAGTTGAATAAAAAGACAAAAAGCCAAGAATGTTTAAAATAAATTGAAGAAGAGCAAATTTAAGAATTGCTATATCAGATATTTAAATTTTAGAAGAAAATGTAAAATATTTTTTATGCCAGAGTCAGAAGGATTTCTTAAAATGACGTAAATATATAATCCATAAATGATAAACTTCAATTCATCGAAAGTTATAAAAACAAAGGAGAATGACAAACCACCATAAGGGAAAAAAATTTCAAATCATATAATGGATAAAGAATTAGTATGTATAATTTTTAAGTCTTCCAACATATTGAAAAGAAAATGGCAAACAACTCATTAGAAAATGGACAAAATATATAAACTGACAACTAATAAAAATAGAAACCGAATGACCAAGATACATGAATAGATATATGAGGTCTAAAAAAAATAATACTTTTCCTCCTACTTTGTAAATTCTTCTAGCTGGGCTAATAATCAAATTAACAGAGACACATTAACAGGAGAAAATCAAAGTTTAATATATGATCATGGGGAGCTGACATAAGACAGTGAGGCAACATCAAGTATATATAATATTTTGGACAAAGATGAAACGGTCTGGGAGTGAGGGTATTGGGTATTAAATTTCACATGTGAGAATAGGTGATTTACAGGTAGCTGAGGAATAGCAGAACATACATGGCAGGCAAATTCTTGCTGGGCAACTCAGAAACAATGAGACACAGGAATTGTTTATCTAACAAGCCCCTGCTTGAAGCTCTCTTATTTACCACACTTATTTCAAATTAAGGTGAACATCCTAAGATTTCCTTCCTGAAGCAAATTTTTCTCCCTGAATTTCTTGGGCAGGAAATGGAGAGGGTCAAAGTCTTTCACTTAGTCGTATGTTTCTTAATGACCAGCTTAATATTCTAAAAGGCAGCTTTTAGAATAACAAAACTTTGCTTCCCTTCAGATACTTAATCTCAATAAAATAATCAATGGGATAAATTTTTATGTTCATCACTTTGAAAATAATTAAATACCTGGCAATCCTAAGTATTTTGGTAAGAAGAAGAAATGTAAAATCTCATGCATGGATAATAAAAGTAATAAGTATAATCTTTGGGAGAATAATTTGAGATATCTAGTAAATAAGTTAAAGCTCAGCATCCTTCTTTTTTCTTTTGATCTAGAAATCCAAAAACTTACTATGTATTGTTAAAAAAAAAATATATATATATATATATATAAACTTGCAATAAAAGACAATGTGTCATGATTTCTAATAATGACAACTGGAAACTAAATGTTCTTCAATAAAAACTGATAAATAATTTCTGATATACTAAAACAATAGAATGCAGAATGACCATTAAAATGCAATATGCATATATATACATATATACAAATACATATGTATAGATATACACATGTGCACTTATTTCATATATGAATTTTACATATTTACAAATTATATATAATGAGCAAAATAAGTAAGATGCAAAACTATACCATGTTGATAATTCAGTTTAAATATATTCAAAATAATGCTACTTATTGTTTATAAATACTATGGTAATATTGCAAATATTTACATGAAATGACAATCACATAATTAGGTTTCGCCAAGAAAGAATGAAAAATGGAACTGAAAAAGTGCACATAAGGGGCTTCGATTGTATCTGTATAATTCATTATAAAAATCTGAAAAGAATATGCCAAAATAATAAGATTCGATAAGGCTGGATAATAAATGTATGAATTTTGTTATATTATTCTCTATATGGCATTTCATATTTTAAAAATTCCACAGGAAAAAGAAATTGCATAGCAGTTTCTGAAAGATCAGTCACTTGAACACAATGAAAATAATGCCTTACCATTATTACAGTGGAAGAGACCTAATGTAATTGGACAGCTGGCACAATTCCAGTCATTGCAGACAAGGGAATTTTTCCCTGAAAAGAAGCACTATTTTGTACAGCATGTCATATGCACAGGTTAAATTGCACATTGTCTAAGAGTGGCTATTTTCAGATTACACAGTGTTTCTATTTAATAGTTGCGTATAAGTTTTTCCAAAGCTTTAGAGCTGCTTCATTATTTAATTTATCATAATACCAGAACTTTCACTGATATAATATATTTTGCTTTATTGCAATGTCTTGTTTAGATTCCTTCCTTCCTACTAGACTTAGCTCAAGATTGAAGAGATGATATCTGTTTCCACTGTGTTTATTTCAGAGCCTATTAGAGTTCCTAGAAGATAGCAAGGGTGTTTTGAAAAATAAATAAGAAGAAAGAAGAGGGGCAGGAGAGACAGAAAATGAGGAGGACCAGAGTTTGCCAGCCCATAATAGGCTCTTTAGGATATTGATTATTTTAAGCTGGTTATTTTTAAGAAATAAAAGATTCAAAAAGAACCTTTGACCCTACCCTTTACCTGCCTAAAGGAATTCAAATAGAAAAATCTGCTTCAGCAAGGCAGCTTTAGCATAATCACTAAATTAAGTGTGGCAGACAGGGAGGATTGTTGGACTCTCCTCTGTAGCCCATTGTTTCTGGGTGACCCAGCAAGAATTTGTTTGCCACATGTTTGCTCTTTCTCAGGTATGTGTCAATTACCTACTTTCACTTTGAAATCCTAGACCCATGTCACCCTCTCCTTGGTCCAGAAG
>NW_011888878.1:4646985-4659010 GCF_000151845.1 Pteropus vampyrus
GGCAGGAGAGACAGAAAATGAGGAGGACCAGAGTTTGCCAGCCCATAATAGGCTCTTTAGGATATTGATTATTTTAAGCTGGTTATTTTTAAGAAATAAAAGATTCAAAAAGAACCTTTGACCCTACCCTTTAGCTGCCTAAAGGAATTCAAATAGAAAAATCTGCTTCAGCAAGGCAGCTTTAGCATAATCACTAAATTAAGTGTGGCAGACAGGGAGGATTGTTGGACTCTCCTCTGTAGCCCATTGTTTCTGGGTGACCCAGCAAGAATTTGTTTGCCACATGTTTGCTCTTTCTCAGGTATGTGTCAATTACCTACTTTCACTTTGAAATCCTAGACCCATGTCACCCTCTCCTTGGTCCAGAAGAGCATATAAGCCTCAATTGCCCAATGTATCCTGGGGTCTCTATAGTATCATGGAATCTCCATATGTATGTACATAATAAGAAGAGCATATAAGCCTCAATTGCCCAATGTATCCTGGGGTCTCTATAGTATCATGGAATCTCCATATGTATGTACATAATAAATTTGGTCGTTCTCTCCTGTTAATCTGCTTCATGTAAATTTAATTATTAGTACAGCTCAAGAAATTAGAAAGTAAAGAGGAAAATTATTTTTCCTCCCCCACAGAAAAAAGAAAGGAAAAGTTTAAGCAAGTTTGTTAAAAAAAAAAAAAAAAAATATTATCCTGATTTTATGCATGTGAATATTCAGAGAAAGTATAGACATGAAGCCTAGTGTTCTAACTCAGGTCTGACTCATAGCACAATGTTTTGTTTTGTTTTGTTTTTAACTTTAACTTATCAGAGAGACAGATTTTTTGTTCTCTTGGGGAAAATTTTATGTCTTATAAATTGTTCCAAAAGTTAATACTAAAAAGAATTGTCGTTTCTGCTTTTTTACTTAAACTCCCATATTAAAATTTGGTTTTATATAGTTATTTTTGTGAAATTACTCTTAATCAAGTAGTTAATTACAGTACCATGTTGCTCTAGAGGTAAAATGAGGTAGTTGAAATCATTGTAAATTATATTCAATATGCTGACTAATTTTGCACAGTGTATAAAGATGTTATTTTTCAATAAATCACCAGTTGAAACCAATTAATGTGTGCTTTGTATTCAACATGAATTGTCTCATTCAGTATATAAAACCTAGAGGAAGGGGTTACTATATTTGTCACTTTGTAAATAAAGAAATTAAAACAAAAACTGCTGAATAATCTGTCTATTTAGAAAATCACAGTTAGCGTTAACATCCAGGTTAACACCAGAGCACACATTCCTCAGCATATGCTCTATTGCTTTCAAAAGATAAAGTGAAAAGACAAAAACAAAACTTTTGCAGACTGACACGTTATGGATGTATTGCTCTATTTTTTATCATTACATGTTAAAATTATAACATAATTTTACTAATTGTTCATAAAGTAATGTTTATTCATTTATTTATTTATTCATTCATGTATTTAAAATACCCCTGCTATATTCTAGGAACTATGACAGTTGCTGATAAAACACACCCCCCAAATACACACACACAAAGAAAAGACAAAGCCAACCAACATGATGAAAGAGAAACATTAAAAAATAATGACAGTAATATTTTACCATAGAAAATATAATGATTGGTCATTTTATTTTAAAAATATATTTTTCATTTAAATATATATTAGAAATAAATTATTAAATATCACCAAAAATTGTTCTTCTCTACTTTAATATACTTCGCATCACAATTTTCTTAATTAAAAAAATGTTTATTGGTCACTCTTTAAGGGGAAGAACTGAAACCTGAAACTAAAGCCATCAATAAATTGATATAGCCCTGGTTCTCATGGAAATTATCATCTTATTCATTCATTAACTCATAAATTTATGAAATATTTGTTCAATAGCCATTGAGTGAAGACTGAGAGGGACTGGGCCATAAATTTAGCTGTCCTTGCTTTCAGGAAGCTTTGTTCTGGTAAAAGTGGTCAGACATACATGTCATTAATTTGCCATCTACGGTAATTTGTTTTAAATGGCATGGGATGGTTTACAACGGCATAAGTTTTCAGAAAGATCATTTTTGACAAGGTAATTTTGCAAAGTTAAATTTAAGTTGAAGACTTTCATTATAAAGTTTGCTAAAGAAATAAAGAAAAAGGGAAAAAGCAGTATAAGATTCCAGAGAGGAAAATAGAATATTATATAAGCAAGGCATAATACTGAAGCTATAGTAGGCAATATGAGAGAGAGAAAATAATGCACAGTGTTTGCTAAACTATGTTAGGAGAAAGACTTTCATGACCACATAACAGTTTTAACATCAGCAATTTTAAATATTCGAATTTCAGTTGTCGTCAAAAAGTGAATGATTTTAGAAATCATGAAGGAATAAAAAATCTCTATATCTTATGAGAAGAGTGGTAGATTTGCAACATGGCAAAGTTGACTAACCTGTATGGGTCTTTTTCCTGGTTCCCACCACTGCCCATATCTTCAAGAGTGGAAACTTTAGCTGCACCATACATGAGTTCTACCTGCCTTAGATTTTGTTCTGTGCTAGCCTTTTAAAATTAATTGGTGGGCATATGAATGGGAAAATTTATAGAATATCTCATATCCACTGATAAAATTATTAATTCGTTAAAAAAAAGATGACGGTAAAATATGACTGGTGAGTGATCCAGTAAAATCAAACATTTTCTATTTTTCCACAATGAGGTATGTATTTTTGAGGAAAATAAAAGGGACAATAATATATTTTAAAAACTTTATACTTCTCAACTGTCATTAACTTACATACAAAAATGATTGCTCAAAATAATATTTGACTAAAATTTTGGTCAAACTACTATGATTCTTTTGTGGTAATTTAAAAACAAATAAACAACATCATTTTTTAAGTCTGTTTTTTATACAATGTACTAATAGTACTATTAGCTGTCAAATTATTTAAGTCAAAATGTTATTTCTCATTACTGTGATAACTGATTAAATATATATGTTTATTTATTTCCCATATATGCTGCAATGCATTTTTCTCATCCTTTGAAACAGTCAATGCCTTTTTTGTTATGTGTTAAAATAATAAAAAATAATAGTAATAACAAAACACAAACAAAAACACATGGGCTACCACTAAGAAGAACATATAAAATAATAGGCAAAAGGTACACCAAAAAATGATGTTATAATCTACAATTTAGTTCATTTGTATATTTTAGCAATTTTTTCAACATATTCAAATGCTTTATAAGCATTATCCTTTGTAATTTTTACAATTCTATGAGTAATTACTATTTGTGTGCCTTTTACACCAAAGTAAAACATGGAACAATTTTCATAAGGTCACAACCAATAAGTGTCATGATCAGAATTTCAACTCAAGAGAAATTTAACACTGTAATACATTTAAAACTGTTCTTTCTTTCCTCAAGGTCTCTGAATTTGACCTGAACATCTATGCATATTCAGAAGGCCTGCTTTAATTTAGACTTTGAGAACCAGCATAATCTGTATTCTTCTGTCACTAGGATGTTTAAGGGTACCTTGTACAAAGGACTTCCTCCTTTCTTGAGAATAACTTGTTCTAGGATTATTAAAGGCCATCCATGATATTTTTGAGCAAGAATGTCTGTTCAAATAGATCATTCTACATACAATCCAGCAACGATTATACAGTTCCCCACTCAAAATATCTCAACAATACCCTAAGGCCTAAGAAAATATTATCTATAGAGATGTTTTTATGCATGCTCAATTGCTGGTCCTATATACTAAACCAAGATTTGGGAGCTATCATGAAGTTTTTAGGAATTCTGTATTTTTGACATGTAGGGCATAAAATCTGATGCATATGATGTTCAATTACACTTTTAGAATCAATTGTGTAAAGAATTAAATTCAAAATTTTTATCTGGGATATTAAGGCTTTTTGTAATTTGTCCACAACATATGGATTCTTGAAATTTGTAATAATCAGGCAATAGGATCACCTGATTGTTTCATCTACACATATTTCTCTCTATTCAGGATGCCATTATACTTCATTGTCATGTACTTATTCAAGATTTGAATGAAAAAGCCACCTCTTTGCTTTCTTGATATTTATAGATGGATTTGATTTTACTTTCAAAATTCGTATGGTACTCATAGGAGCCCTCTCTAGATACTACCTTGTTTTTAGCCATTTGTGTTCAAGTTCTGTCTCCCCTAATTAATAATAAAGTTTTGATGAACAAGAACAAATTTATTCATCGTTTTACTATAGAAAATTAGAGGCAGAGTGACACACATAGAAAGAAGGCTCAAACTAAACATGTTACAAATGAAGTCTCCCTTTCATGTCTAATGTTACTGCTGTTCCCATTCTCTGTCATATGTCTCTGTAACTCTAAAATGGCTATAATCACTTGCAGTCTTTGTTCTTGGTCTACTGTGGTTTTAATGAGAGTGTTGGTTGTGTCAGGAACATAGTGGATAGAGCTACATTCTTAGATATCGTTCTGATAACAGTGGCATAAAAGTGGCATATAAGTATGATAGTGTCTCTAAAAAGCAATGACATCTAAAATAATAATAGTATATCAATCCCCTTCCTTGGCCAAGTATGAGTGCAGAAAATCTATAACTTCTCAGATAAAAAAGGAGAGAAACTCATCTCTTTACTCTCAGAAGAACTCATTGCCAATGCTAAAGGGAAATGGAACTTGATCAATCTCAGTTGCTTCTCTATCATGAAGAGAAAGGTTCATGAGGAGAAAGCAAGTATCATGTATGAAGGTTAAATGGATTTTTTCTTTATTACAACTTTTTTATAATGAGCACATCAGGTTTTTGTTAGAAGAGAAAGCAGAAAATCTAAATAGTAAAACATAGGTCCCACCAAATTTCTAGTAGTTATTTTAGCTAATGGTGTCATAGTCACGCATATAGTCACATGTAGCACAGTGAAAAAGTCACATGTAGCATAGTTGAAAAAGTATTTCAGAATGCCAGAATTTAACAACGCAAAAGTTTCTTAAATAGAAACAAAAAGTAAAAATAAATACAAGTTAAAGCAATACATTCATTTCTTGTTATGATAAATATGATTTCATTTTTAAGAAATAAAGTGAACAAAAAACTTCCACCTAATAAAAATATCTACTTTCTAGCTAAACTATCACATAATTATAGCAAATTTATTATAATCAAAAGTTGTAGCCATACTTGAAAAATCTTTTAGTCCATGAAGGATCACATAGCATTGAAGTATTTTCACCTGACAAAGAATCAAGAATTTAAACTCCAGAATTAATTTAGCTTTAATAAGAGAAAGGTCTTTTTGCCCCAACTTTTTATTTTTAGTTATCAAGTCTACAGAAAGAATGGGTCAATAAATAACTCTTTCTCTTTATTTTAATTCACCAATTGTTTACACTTTTCCATGTTTCCTTTAGCTCTTTCTACACATACATCCTTTTTTCCCCTCAGAATCATTTGAAAGTAAGTTGCAGGCACAATGACTCTTCTCCAGCATATGTTTACTAAAAATAAAGACATTCTCTTACATAAATTCAATCCTAAAAACATATCCGAGAAAATTACAATAATTCTGTAATGTTATCTAACATCCTGTCTATATTCAGACTCCTCAAATTGTCCTCAAACCTTTTAAACATGTTTGTTTTTCTATCCAATTTAGACTCACACAATTCATTTGATTATTATGACTCTCTTTCATTTTTTTAAATAAGTGAGGTCATCTGTCTTACAGAATTTTAGCATTCTAGATTTGTTTAATTTTTGTGACATTAAGTTTTTCTTATTTCCTGAATTCTATAAATAGGAAGTTCTAAAGAATTTATTAGATTTAGGTTATATATTATTGGAAATACTATTTCAAGGCTGATACTAAATATTTCATACTGTATCACATCAAAAGGCATATAATATCAAGTTACCCCAATACTAGTGATGTCAAGTTTGGTCCTATGATTAAGGTAATTACATTATGACTGTCAATCTCCTCCATGTTATTTCCCCCTTTGCAATTAGTTAGTAACTACACTTAGTCAAGCAATCTATAGAGTTATATCTAGCATTTTATAAATATCCTGTTCAATAACCTTTCATCCAATGATTTCATTATCAACCGATGACTCATGCCTAGTTATATTACATTGAGGGTTAGAAAATAGTTATTTTTTTGTAATTCTAGCATTCCTTTAGATATATTATCTGGCATGCTTCTGTAAAGAAGAGCTTTCTT
This sequence comes from Pteropus vampyrus, assembly GCF_000151845.1. Classification (NCBI taxonomy): domain Eukaryota; kingdom Metazoa; phylum Chordata; class Mammalia; order Chiroptera; family Pteropodidae; genus Pteropus; species Pteropus vampyrus. Next base: position 4,653,234 of record NW_011888878.1, read on the forward strand.
TTTTTTCAGCCTACACAAAGCTTCTTTTTATGTCAAATGCTAAATGTGTCTGAATTTCTCCCTCGCAGAAAATAAATTTGTATTTCTTCTCTACATTAGATAATTAAATTAAATTAAAGGTGAAGGTGAATGGCTAAGTGACCTTGGATAACACTCTATAATTTCAAATATAACATGAGTCTGAAATATCTGCAGTTTAATAGAATCTTAAATTTAACTAAATTGGTGTATAAAAATTAAGCCAGATATTAGTAATGTTGTGTGATACCAAGTTTTTGTACTACATCTTGTCAAATAATATTCCATGAGTTTTAAGAATCTTATAACTCAAATTTATAATCATATTTGTAAAGATTTAGAAAATTTAAAAGTTTCCAGGTTTTTCATCAGATAGATTATATAATTTCTTTACTTTTGTCATCAATCCAATATAACCACATCTATTTTAAGAGGTTATAGAATCATGATTACAATATGGGATCCAAATGAAATATTTAAATATATCAGATAATAGTGTTATATATTATCAACATACTTTTAACTACTAATTAAAATTATATTGCTATATACTTTCACATGTGCATCACATAACAAAATGTAGCATTATAATATTTGAAGAGAATTATGTGGCTTTTCATTTCTCTCATGAAAGTTCTACCTTCCTAGTCTATAACCAAAATAGTTCTACCATTCGAGAGCAACTAATCAAAATATTATCTTCGTTATGGTATTACAAAATGTTTTTCTTAAGTTATCTATGTCTAATAACTAAAATTAGGACTTAGATTCTGTGGTTATAAACTTTAATGGTTTGAAAATAGCCTCTATAGCATATCTGTTACATTGAAGGCTCAATTTTCTCTCAAAGTTTCATGGAGGCACTTGGGCACATAACTCTTAAGTATATACAAAAGATTTATTGAGAAAGACACTGTATTATTTATATCTTCACTAGTAAAAACAGTATGTAGATTTGGTAATTTAGAAGAAAATTCATAATGGAGTTATTCCTTCATTGATTTATTTAACATTGTTTTTTACTCAGTTGTGGAGACTTTCTGTCTCTTGCACCATTAGATGGGCAATCTTCCTACCTTTTTACCTTTGAGTTCAACCACCAATTCAGTTTCTCACAAGGTAAAATCTCTAATCCTCAAATTACATCAAATTTTACTCTAAATGCTGCATGTTTCTTCACAGATGTACTAACCTGTTCTTTGTTTTTTTCTCTCTTTTTAGAAAAGTAAATAACATTATAATTTTGAGGGTTGCATTTCTCTTAAGAAACAATCATTTTTTTTCCAGTTGCTACTTCTTTTTTTTCAAGTTACATCTCTACTATCTCATTTCTTATCTTCAAACAATTTGCTTACAATTTATTTCTCCTTCATATGAATGTAATTCTCAAACAAATCAAATCAGTGAAATAGTGTTTATGGAATATTACATTTTAATAAACACTCTGTTTAAATTATATGACACCTATTTCTTCCACTCCAGTCTGCTTTGTCCTCAAATACACAAATATGTTTTAAAGTATTAATTTAAGACCTAGTCATTTACACCTTAATTTTGCTCAACAAAACATTCCGTAGCTATGAGAGTGATAAAATTTTAAAGTACTCTCACTCTATATTTTTCTAAAATAATAAAGGGAAAATCTATTTCTTTTTCTTTTTTCACTTTTAGTTTTTACCTGTGTACCAGGGTTCTCATCTTTATACTCCAAGAGTAGAAAAAATATGGAATTTACTGTTGCACAAAATTGGTTTGGAATCTCTGTTTTGCCAGTAAAGAGGTGTTACAGATTATGTTATGTCCCCTCCCCCCCAAATAAATGTTGAAATCTTATCTCCCAGTACCTTCAAATGGAACCTTATTTGGAAACTGGCATGTTGCAGATATAATTAGTTGAGATCCTAGTCGAGTAGACTCCTAATCCAGTATAACAAATGCCCTTATAAGAGAATGACCATGTGAAGGTGGAGGCAGACTTTGAAATGATACACCTACAAGTCAAGAAAAAAACAAATATTTCCAACACTCACCACAAGCTAGGAGTCATGGGATAGATTCTCCCTTAAAATGCCTAGAAGGAATTAACTCTGTCAAAATCTTGGTTTTGAATTTCTAGATTCCAAACTAAGAGAGAATATATTTCTGTTGTTTTAAGCCACCCAGTTTGTGGTACCTTGCTATGGCAGCTTTGGGAAACTAATACACGAAGAAATTTACTAATTTTATTTATTACTAAAATTAAGATAAGAAAACCTACTTTCCTGCACTGGAACATTATAATTATTAACAATTTAATGGATGCTATGTGTATTCACAATAAACACACATGTGCACATCAAATTTACTATTAAGGAAAATTGAAAAACTTGCCAAATATTTATTTGATTTTAAGTAAAATATAGACAGTCAGAATTATATTTATCGTAATGTAACAATAAGAGCACTTCTTAACTATCATGTAATGTTCAGAGGCAAAGAAACAGATATTCAGAGATACCTTTTAATATTCTTGGGCTAAGAATTCCTGAGGGGAACAAATTCTTCATATTGTCCACCCTAAGAGAACTTATGTCTCCTGAAAAGGAGAGAACTATGAGAAAAGAATAGAACCATCATCTCATAGGAATCCCATCGTAATGAACCCATCTGTAGAATTGGAGATAATTTATTAATGGCCAACACAGAGTCAGTTAGCAGTTTTAGCAATCAATAGAAGTGAATAGATAATGGTCTGTGACCAATAAGAAGCAACAGCAAAGAATGAAGTAGAAACGAGGCTTTAATGATGTGGAATAACCACCTTTCACTTCTTTGGCATCTCAAGAAAACAGAACCTTATCTAAAACTATTCATTGGTTAGAAATCAGGGAAGACTCTGATGGTTTTATGTAAACACTGCTAGTAATATTGGGGAATATTTGTGAAATGGAATATTCTCTCTCCCATCTTAATACATGAAAAAGAGTTAGATGTGTTACTTTGAATACAACATGTTTGTATTCACCAACAAGTAAAGGGGTGGGTGTATTAGCAAGAAACTTATCAAGTGAAAATTGACAGTATTTTGATGTCTACATTAGAACAAATATTTTATTTTAGTCGTTACTGATGCTGATTTATTTTTACTATTTTAATCTTTAAGGTTTTCTAGGCTTTTGTAAATAGAAAAAAAAATCTTTCAGAGTTGAATTTGATAATGTGATAAAGAAATAAAAGTTAGGGTGGGAAGATCCTGAACCAACAAACTAAGATTTGACCCTTGAATCCATTTTGGTAGTTTTTTTAGCCCATCCCCTCCCAATTTGTGTGAGTTGTTTCTGAATTCGGTATCTGTCACTCGGGAGCTATAGTCTCCCAGGACAGCCCTTCACTGGTAAATGACTAGTGAAGAAGTATAAAAATTCTACTCTTTGCCTCATATTAGAATACACTTGAATGTATATTTTATATTCCAGGGCTAATCTGCAAGATTAAGCTAAGGCTGGCACTAACTGAATTCACACCCATGCTTAGGAACTAAGTCTTTCTATTTTCTTTTTCTTCTTCTACTCCCTGACCACTTTTCTCTATAGGCTCTTCTTTAATGAAGCCCTTGTCTCTGGATCTGCTTCAGGGAAATCTAGCCCAGTATAATAATGTACATTGCATTAAAAACATACTCTTATTCTGTAGATCATAAACTAGCGATTAATTAACAGGTATTCTAGCAATGTTAGAACAGGGAAAGTGGTATCTGGCTTCCCATGTAGTAACACACTGATTTTAATGGGAAAGAGGCAAGAAGTGGTTGAAGGGTTGGGCTTTGATGTCAGCTAAGTTTAACTTCAGTTTGTCAACTAACTAATGTTAAGGCTTTGGATAAGTGACATTGCCTTGAGGCTTTAGTTTCTTCATCTGTTACATGAAGGTAATAAGAATACTCATCTTCTGAGTTTACCTGAAAAGTAATAAGATCATTACAGAAAGAGTTTACCATGTGGTAAACATTCAACAAATGTATCCATTATTAATATTTTAAGTTTAGGTTCACATATGAGAATCAGTTAAATAGTTCATAATTTTACAAACATATGCATATGTATCTCAGATTAATCAAATTTTATATGTTGAAATTTTATAAATTGTATACTTTTAATAGTAGTCCATGTTCTACAGATTGCCTTTAATTTTGAAATCAGAAACTGATAACTTGGGAAAGCTATCTCTTACTCATCAGCACTTTATAGTTACAAAATACAATCACATAATACTCTCCCATTCTGTGATTTCAATTATACTTTAATTCTGTGAAGCAAGTGGTATCAGTGTTTTATGTATTAAAATGATCCACACAAAGCCAAATTATCACACATCATTATAGAAAAATTGTACATAAATTTTAATGAACTACTTTAACTTTCTCAAACCTGAAAAGCTATTTCTGTATTGAGTGACTCTAAATGTTCAATGTTGGCAGTTGCTTATGATTCAGAATATTTCTAAATGTATAAAATAGACCAAATATATTTTTCAAAGATTATTTTCTCTTGATTTTTAAAACTACGTATATATGTTTTTGAAGAAGGAAATTCTCCCCATATTCAGGATATACTGTATTTATGTTAATAGTATTTAATGTAAGTAACATTTGGTAGTGAAAACCTTATACTATACAGTTGGAAGATATAACTAATATAACAAAATCATTACCCCAGATAGCCCAGACCAAAATATAATTTAGCAGAGATAGTCTCAAATCTATATTTTTAAAATTGAGTGCATGAGAACAAAATTAGAAAAATCTTATTTAGTAACATATTACATAGAAAAAAAATTCTGAATACTTTAATAAATCCTAAAATTAACACTATCACATATGATAAAATGGCAATGCACTCTTAAGTATAATCCCAGTTATTATAATATTATGCCACAGGAGTTCTCTTAAAGTCATTTCTAAACACAGCAATATGTACATTTTTTTTTCACTATTGAAGTTTTATCGTGTTAGGGAGATTGCACTTAGTTGCAAGTAACAGAAAACTTGCTTATCTAGAGCAGTTGCTTCAGATGAAACTTAATTTAGGAGATCACTGAAGACTCCAGAGACCACTCTTTTTTTCTTCTTCCATTATATCTTCCTATAGGTGAGCTCCACACCACAGGTCCTAGGGTTACACACATATAAAGAACCTTTATATAATGGGAAGCACAGTGCATGAGGAAAAGCATACCTTGGTGGACTCCAGAAGTAAATAATCAGCATTAAAAACTTGGTTCTACCACTATTTAACAATATGACCACAGCCAAGTTACTTAATCTCCTTGTGCTTTTGTTTCCTTATGTATAAATGAGGATAACAATAATATCCACATCATACGTTTGGTAAGAGGACTAAACATGGTAGTATTTGTAAGGCATTTAGAACACATCTTAAACATAGAAGGTAATATGTAAATGTTTGTTCATTAAAAATAAATGTTCCCCAGAATCTAACCTAATATCTGACACATAGTAGGTACTGGATAAATGTGTGATAATTTAATAAACCAAAGAGACTCCTAGCAAAATCAAGCATAACCATAGGATGATGGCCATAATCATCAAGTGTGTAGTAACTATACCATATGAAGAATGTTTGAATGATGATATTCAAACTAGGCAAGAAATCACCCATTGTAGTCACAGCAGTAAATTCTTTCATAGGTAAGAAAGAGTACACTTGTTCTTTAATTTATTTTTTATTAATTTATTTTTTTAAATGCCAGTTTATTTTTTT
>NW_011888878.1:4659890-4661491 GCF_000151845.1 Pteropus vampyrus
GAGTTCTTTGTATATTTTGGATATTAGGCCCTTATCGGAGGTGTTGCTTAAAATATATTTTCCCATTCGGATGGTTGTCTCTTTACCTTGTTGACAGTTTCTTTTGGTGAGCAGAAACTTTTTAGTTTGATTTAGTCCCATTTATTTATTTTTGCTCTTACTTCCCTGCCTTTGAGGTCAAATTCATAAAATCCTCTTTAACCTCAAGATCCTTGAGTTTCATTCCTATGATTTCTTCTATGTATTTAATTGTTTCAGGTCTTATAGTCAGGTCCTTAATCCATTTTGAGTTAATTTTGCTGTGTGGTGATAGACAACAGTCTAGTTTCATTCATTTGTAGGTAGCTTTCCAACTTTCCCAGCATCACTTATTGAAGAGGCTTTCCTTTCTCCATTGTACGTTTTTGGCTTTTTTGTCAAAAATTATTTGCCCATATAAATATAGGTTTATTTCTGGACTCTCGATTTGATTCCACTTGTCTCTGTGTCTCTTTTTCTGCCAATACCATGCCATTTTGATTACTGTCACTTTGTAGTATAATTTGAAGTTGGGCACCGTGATGCCTCCAGGCTCATTCTTTTTTCTCAGGATAGCTTTGGCAATTCGGGGTCTTTTGTGCTTCAATACAAATCTGATGATTTTTTGTTCTATTTCTTTAAAAAATGCCGATGAGATTTTGATGGGGATTGCATTAAATCTGTATAATGTTTTAGGTAATATGGGCATTTTAACTATGTTGATTTTTCTAATCCAAGAACATGGAATATCTTTCCATTTCTTTGTATCTTCTTCAATTTCTTTTAATAGGGTCTTGTAGTTTTCATTATATAGGTCTTCCATATGTTTCATTAAATTGATTCCTAGGTATTTTATTTTTTTATTGCAATTGCAAAAGGAATTATTTTTTTCACTTCTTTTTCTGACACTTCATTATTAGAGTATAGGAAAGCTATGGATTTTTGAATGTTGATTTTGGATTCAGAGACTTTACTGTATTTGCTTATTGTTTTTAGTAGTGTTCTTGTGGAGTCTTTAGGGTTTTCTCTATAGAGAATCATGTCATCCTCAAATAGTTACAGGTTGACTTCTTCGTTTCCTATTTGGATGCCTTTTATATCTTTCTCTTGTCTGATTGCACTCTCTAGGACCTCCAATGTTATATCGAATAACAGTGACGATATTGGACAGCCTTGCCTTGTTCCTGATCTTAGAGGGAAGGTTTTTAGTTTTTCACCAATAAGTATAATATTGGCTGAGCTTGTCATATACGGCCTTTATTATGTTAAGGTACTTTCCTTCTATACCGATTTTGTTAAGTGTTTTGATCATAAATGGGTACTGTATCTTGTTGAAGGCTTTTCCTGCATCTATTGATATGATCATATGATTCTTCTTTTTTAATTTGTTTATGTGGTGTATCACATGAACTGATTTGCATATGTTGAACCATCCCTGTGCCTCTGGGATGAAGCCCACTTGATCGTGACGTATAATCTTTTTAATATTTTGCTATATTTGGTTCACTAGTATATTATTTAGGATTTTTACATCTGTATTCATGAGAGATATTGGTCTGGAGTTTGTGTGTGTGTGTGTGTGT
>NW_011888878.1:4661541-4673117 GCF_000151845.1 Pteropus vampyrus
ATATTGGTCTGGAGTTTGTGTGTGTGTGTGTGTGTGTGTGTCTGTGTGTATGTGTATGTTATCTTTACCAGGTTTTCGTATCAAGGTAATATTGGTCTTGTAAAATGAGTTGGGACATATTGCTTCCTCTTCGATTTTTTGGAAGAGTTTGAGGAGAATAGGTACTAAATCTTCTCTAAATGTTTGGTAGAAATCACTGATGAAGACATCTGGTCCTGGCCTTTTACTTTTTGGTAAGTTTTTGATGATTGTTTCAATTTTCATACTGCTGATCGGTCTATTTAGATTTTCTAGTTCTTCTTGAGTCAGTCTAGGAAGTTTGTATTTTTCTACTGGTCCATTTCTTCTAGGTTATTAAATTTGTTCTTATATATTTTTTCATAGTATTTTTGTATGATCCTTTGTATTTCTGCAATGTCAGTCATAATTTCCCCTCTTTCATCCCTGATTTTGTTTATTTGTGTCCTTTTTCTTTTTTCTTTAGTGAGTCTAGCCAGGGGGTTGTCAATTTTATCAACTTTCTCAAAGAACCAGCTCTTTGTGAAAGAGTACTCTTGTTCTTTTAGAGGTCAGAACTAGGACCAATGCACAAAAGATAATGGAGTACTTCTAGTAATCCCATTTACCTAATAGAGCGGAATAGGCTGACGTTAAGTAGCAATCCTGCTCACTAGAAATGTGCAAGCAGATCATATTAGAAAGGATCACTGAAATGTAAAGTAGTTCTTAAAAAGTAATGATAAAAATACATTTCATCCCTAAATAGAATTCATCTATATATTTGGTACTGTGAACTAAAACAGAATGGTTTTGAAAAACCTTGTTTTTATTTTATCTTTACATAGACTCCTGCAAATCATTCTGATTTTGTCATTCTTGTTTTGTTATATAAAAAAGAATAAAGCAAATTACTCTGTATTAAAAATAACCAATAGGCCAAAGTAAATATCACTGTGATGCTGTTACAGATAATAAAGAATAAAAGTGTTTTAAGATCACTGGATAGAAGGTCTTGACAAATTGATTTATTTCAATAAAAAAAAATAAATCATAAAAAAGAAGTGTTAGTAATAGAATGATTATGGCAAACATTTGGTTATATGGCCAGAGTCCCCAATATTTTTAAAATCTATATTGCCAATCTTTCCTCCAGCAGAAGGAGTAAACTCTTGTACCTTTGAAGGAAAACTAGTAATGGAGTAATCGGAGGTCAGCTTGGAGCAAAAAGAAGAATGAAAGTGCTACTCTAGAATTTATGTAAATTCCTTAATGAAATTCATTGCATCATAGGGATCTAGAAGTTCTACATTCTCCTTTGAGGCCCAATTCTATTCCTTACATTCACACTATTCTCAGAAACTGATCTCCAGCATGTGCTTAGTTGTTCTATATATATGCAAAATTAAAATGCAGAAAAAAGCTAAATCATTAAGGTAATGTAAATAAAACTTACAAGTCTCTTGTCCTGTCCCATGACTAATTTCTACTTGACTTCCAAAAAATGTCATTGAAAATTGGCTATATACAAACCAATTACCATTTCATCTTTCAACTTTGGGAAGAAAAGGAAGAACTCAGAAAAGCACCGAAAGGTTGATTTTCCATTGTTAACATGTGCTGGTTTGCTCTCACTCCTGTGTACTTCCTTTTGGGAGATTGCTAATTATTTTTAAATTACCTCTTGTGAAACTGCTTTCTATATTTAAATCTTGATTTTTTCTATAAATATGAAGGTATTAAATACATTTGAAAATAGTTTCAAATAATCCTGACTTGATCAACTTAAAAAAAAATGTAATGAGTAGAATAATGCAACAAAAACACACCAATAACAAGGTGACATACTTGTCAGGTATATTTAATTTCCTTGTATAGGTTTTGGCTATATGTTACCAAAAAATTTTTTTAAAGAATTTAAGTATTATTCATTTAGTTCAGAAAGTTGTTTAGAAAACAAAAGTCAGAGTGCATTTTTACCATAATTCTGTTTTGCAAGTTATATTCAGATATTTGCTTTACTATCTATGTATAGCTAGCTATGGCTACTTTTCTTCAGAAGTGTTGTTAGATTCAGGAAGAATTTCCTACTTAAAAAAACTATAGAAAGTTGAATTTAGTAATGCAGACATATACAAATGGGCCTGAAAAATGTCAATAATAATAAAAGGAAATTTTCTTAACTAAATATTATATACCAAGCAACCAGGGTTTACAAATACCTTGTCCAGAACAGCATGGCTACTCTAAGCTTTATTCCTTAATCTTAAATACAAGCTTCTCTTTAAAAGTTTTATTATGAACAAGTTGTTCAAAAATAAAAGCATGTTTTCTCAGAAATTATGTGGAAAATATTCATCATCATGAAAAAAACACTTGCTAGGTTTACGTGTAAATATTATCAAGAGATAAAACAACAATAAAAAAATAACAATTGCATTTCTATGTATTAACAATGATCACGTAAAAATAAAAATTAATCACAATATTATTTATAACAACTCCAAAGACTATGAGATACTTAGGCATGTGGTTAATAAAAACATACAAAGGATCTGTATGCCAAAAGTCATAAAATGTTGATGAAAGAAATCAAAGATGACCTAAATAAGTAGACTTTCCATGTTCATGTATTGGAAGACTCAACATAATTAAAATGTCAGTTCCCCTCAAATTGATTTATAGTTTTAACACAATTCCTATCAAATTTCTGGCAAGATTTATTTTGAATATTATCCTTAAATTTACATGAAAAGGCAGTGAAACAATGAAAGATTTCATTGTTTAGAATAGCTAAACAATTTTGAAAAAAATTATGGAGTAGCAATCAGTTTATCTGATTTTAAGACAATATTTAGCTACAGGAATCCAAATTTTGTGGGAGGGCTGATACATAGATCAATGGAATAGAATAAATAACCCACGTAATAGAAATAGAAATAGAAATTTCTTCTATTTCTGAAATAGAAATAGATCCTTCATTGAAATAGAAATAGACCCACATGAATATGCTTAACTAATTTTTAACAAATGTACAAAAACAGTTCAATGAAAGGATAGCCTTTCAACAGACAGTGTTGGATCATTAGACATAATAGGCAAAGAAAATGAATTTTTACCCTAGTCTCATAGCTTATACAAAATTTAACTAAAAATAAATAATCGGTTTATATGTAAAATGTGAAACTATAAAACTATCAGAAAAAAAAAAAACAGAAAATTATCAAGATCTAGTGGTAGGCAAAGAGTTGTTGGATAATACCAAAAAAAAGCATGATTCATAAAAAGAAAATTTGATAAATTGAATTTTATCAAATTTTAAAAATTTGGTTTGTGACTTTGTTAAAAGGATGTAAAGATAAGCTACGTACCAGGAGAAAACACTTCCAAGCCAGATGCTGTGGACTTAATGTTGTAAGCCTTCAAAATTCATATCCTAGTGTAGCTCTATCTGGAGATGAACCTCTAGGAAGTAATTAAGGTTAAATGAGGTCAAAAAGGTGGAACTCTAACCAATAAAATGTGTCTTTATAAAAGGAGACACCAAAGAGCTCACTGACTCTCTGTCAAGTGAGGACACTCAAAAGGTGTCTGTAACTCAAGGAGAGAACTCTCACCAGACACCAGTCTTGATCTTGGATTTCTCAGTCTCCAGAATCATGAGAAAATAAACTTCTGTTGCTTAAGCCATCCAGTCTGGGGTATTTTGTTTGGCAGCCTGAGCTACGGGACAAAGGACTGGTATCAATCATACATAAAAACACCCAAAGCTTGAAATTAAAAAAAATAAACTACCCAATTATAAAATAGACAAAAGGCATTTGTTCAATTCTTGGAACATACAGATGGCCAATAAGCACATGAAAAGATGTTTGATTTCTTAATCATTAGAGAAATCCATATTAAAACTACAATGAGATATCACTATATACCTATTAGAATAGTTAAAATTAAAAAAAAAAAATAGTGACAACACTAAATGCTAATGATATGAGAATAAACAGGAACATTCATATAATGCCAGTGGGACTGCAAAATATGACGGCCACTCCAGAAATCATTTTGGCAGTTTCTTATGAAACTAACATGCAGTTACCATATGATCCAGCAATTGCATTCTTAGGCATTTATTTCAGAGAAGTGAAAACTCAAAAATAACCCAAAACCTCTACACGAATGTTTATAACAATTTTGTTTTTAATTACCAAAAACAAGAATGAACTCAGATGTCCTTCGAATGAAGAATGGCTAAACAAACTTTGTACCTTACATATCATGGAATATTACTCAGTAATTTATAGAAGTGGGCTGTTGATATTTGCAACCACTGAGATAAATCTCCAGAGAATTACGCTAAGAGAAAACAGCTAATCTTAAAAAAGTTATACGCTGTATAATTATTTTTATATAATGTTTGAAAAAACAAAATTTTAGAAATCAAGGACAGATTAGTGATTTCCAACCTTTAGAGAAGGGGATAGTCATAAGGAAAGGTGAGTGTGGACAAGAGGAATCCTTGTAGTGATGGAACTGTTCTATATTTTGACTGTAATGCTGGTGGATACACAAACTTGCATATGTGATAAAATTTTCTAGAACAAAATACACACACGTACACACAAATAAGTACAAGTAAAACCAGGAAAATCTTAATAAGATTTTCAATATGTTGACTCTGATATTAAACTATGGTTTAATAAATTATTTTCACTGAGGAAACTGGATAAGTGTACATGAGATCTCTCAGTATTGTTTTTATAACCACATATGAATCTACAATCACCTTAATAAAATCTAATTAAAACATAATCAAAAAAATAAAACTCTAATAATTCAGTGAATATCCTTCAAGATGAAATAATTATATAAATTGACTTCTATTTATATCATGGATTATTATGATGCAGAGAAAAAAAGGAGTTAGATTTCTTCTAACTGATTTGGTGAGATTTCATGATCCATTGCTAACTATAAATATAAAAAATAATGTATATAACAATTTTGTATTAATGAAATGATGACACATATGTATACAAATATTTAAATGAGTATGAGGGAAAAGAATTATTTAGAAAAATATATCAGGCGATTAACACTGGTGAGAGAGGAGAACAAATACAAATTATTAAAGTATTCAAAAAATTTTAAACAGTATACATAATAAATTTATATAAAAACCATACATAATATTCATAATATATATGCAAAGTGTGCCTGAGTGTGTGCGTATGCGTGTGTATGTAAAAATGTATAAAATTACGGCTACCATAACGTTAATGGTAGGTATCTTTGGTAAATTTAAAGATGATGTTTTCTTCATTCCTCTTAATATACTTTTATTGATTTTCTGCATTGGCTTTTCTGACTCTCTTCTCTGCTATTTATCATGCATTTCCATCATCATGGTCCACAAGACCATGCTCCAAGTCCAGGTATCACACACATATTCCAGACAAGAATGCAAAAACTAAAAGTTCTGTATCGGCTAAGTTCATCTTCCTCCCGAACCCTGCAAAAAAATATTTTTTCCAGAAACCCAGAAGAGTATTGTATGAATCTCATTTGTTAGAAAATGGTCATATAGCCACATTTAACTTCTGGAAACATAAGTATTTTTACCTGGACACATTGCCATCACATAAAATTAGGGTAATATTAGTTTTTAAAAATGAAATAAAAAGTTAACATCTAAAAATGTCTAGCAGTATAAGTAAACACATATACCAAATTAAATAATAAATGTCATCATACTACAAAAAGCTTTAAACAGATAATCTAAATTTAATGTGACAATGGTAAAAGATAATCTAAAAATATAATTTAATAATTTAAATGCTTATAAATACATACAATATTCATAAAATACTGCCCAATCGTCCATCACAGTGTCACCATTTATAAATTAATTGATATGATTTTTCTATGATCACTGAATGTTTTGGGGATGTAGCAAAAATAATCATATTGATTATTTATGTTCACTTTAACTTTGGGGAAACATACATAACTAATATCTAAACGCAAAGACCTGTTCACACAAACAACATAAATTTATATTATACTCATAGTGCCTGTATAAAACATAATTTATTGAAATATTAAAAACTAAAAATAAATTATATAACCAATATCTCTGTTCTCTAATATCATGTATGTATCACATAAAATCATCTGTACTTGTATATGCATTATTAAATTCCAAGATGGGTAAAAAACACAGTGGGAAAGCAGCGATTAAAATGCCAAACATCATTATTCTCATGGAATTTACATTACAGAGACTGAAAAATAAATGAAGAAAGTTAAAGCTGACAGTACATTTTTTTCTTTTTAAAATTTTGTTAATTTTTTTTTTTTAGGCGAGGCAACTCTTGGTTGACCTCATAGATTGCAAGGACTTTGTCAGTTTACAATTCCTTATTTTTTATTTTTTATGCCTTCAGCACCTGGTCTTCCTAGATGATCTCCCATCCAAGTAATCATCAGGCCCAACCCTGCTTAGCTTCTGAGATCAGACAGGATCGTGCTTGTTCAGGCTGGCATAGCCATAGACTCAAATTTTGTTAATTTTTAATATCATATAGCATTCGTGAATACATTCTCAATTGAAAAATTCAAACATTATAGAAAAAAACTAAAGCTCCCATTGACTAACGCCCCAATTTGAATCCTTCAGATAAGATATTTTTGTAAAAGCAAAGCATGAGAATGTATACTTTCAGCTCTTGTGCTATTAATAGATTTAAATGAACATATACATAGTCAAAAGAAAATATATCTCTATATTTTTCTAGTCACCCAGCCTTGACTTCTCTCCTAACTTCAAACTTCTATATTTTACTAACTAATAAACATCTTCACTTAGGTAGCTAATAGGCCCCCAACCTTTTTACCATACTTGACTCCTTTAAAATCCTTTCTTTCTTTTTATAAGTCACTGAGTAAGTGAGCAAAAAAATTCAAGTCTTTAAAAGATTAGCATTCATCAGAAGGATTTTTTGTTAAATTCCTTTTATTTTGTGCTGATGGTAGTATTAAGTATCAGGTATTACTAGCACTGGTTTCTCATCTTCTGCTGGTGAAGTCTCTGCATCAGTCCTTGCAGAGGTCCAAGCAGAAACTTGAAATATTATTCCTCCACCAACCTTCATCATAAAAGAATTGACAAAGTCCTATCCAAAGAAAGCTATAACACTAGTAAGCATGGAGAAATGAATACTCAAAAACTCTCTACCTTCTTCATTCCATATTTGTTCTAATTCCTCAACAAAACTTAAATAAATAATTTTGTGAGGATGGGTAGCTTAGGTGATACAAAAATAGAACATAAGGGCACACTCTTGCCCATCTGTACTGGAATGCTTTAGGTACAACCAGAGATGATGCTCAAATATTCACCAATACAAGAAAAATATTGTCCCATGGAAAATACACAGAAAAGCTCTCTTCCTACTTCCACAAGTTTGTCCAAGCATCCCTGGCACAAGACTACTAGAGCAGAAAATATAGATCCAGAAACAAAACAGATTCAAAGCAAACCCTATGTAAGAATTTAGTACATGATACAAAGCAAACTCGTTGTATTCTGGGAAATCTAAGACAATGCAATGTATTTATATTACTTTAGAACATATAATTATCTTATAAGATCATTGACATATTTTAATGAGATAATACAAATAAGTCACTTATTCTGAGTGTCATATGAATGAAGCTCAGTTATTTCCATCATTAATAACTAGAAAATTAATTAATTTAGCTAATTACCTTACATATCATACTTCTTGTCTAAAAATAAAATTCTAAGCATATAATTAATAATTATCTTGATCTTTTTAAAAAATTAGATGTCTTCCTCAGCATAATAATGAATAAGCTTTGACTTTTCTCAAAACTAATTAAGAGTCACATTACAAGGATTCAGATTACACTTGAGGTTTATTCAAGGTGACATCGCATGTTCTCAAAGTGCATTTTTAAAGATGCAATATTAAAACACCAACAAATTAAGAGTAATGCCTAATTGCTATTGACTAATCTAGTAAATGCTCCTATTAAGAATATTTCCAAATTATATGCTGAAGACATGAAAACATGAAGAACCAAAAATTGCATTAGTTATCTCAGAATACAAACAGTTTTTATAGATAGAAAGAGCACAAATTGTATTTTTAAACTGAAGTCAAGAGATAAGTGTTAAGATTTTTAAAAGAAACTGTTGAAGCAGCCAAGACATAAAAATGTGGGATGGCAGCCTGCTGTAAATTTTTCTGGCAGTTATGTCTGTAATCCTAAATCCAAGTTACTGAAACCCTGTAATACAATAATAATAAAAGCAATGCAGCGTGAGCACAAGGCCCTGTCAGATTTATGATTAGCTGATGTCTTCCGTGAAAGGAACACACCAAATCAAATTAGTGGAGGAGAGATTAATAGAATTTCATCAGTTTCTAGCATGGGGACTATAAGCTTGCCTCATAAATTTTTTGTGTCCTGAAAGAGGATGGCTTGAGCTTTCTTGAAGCTAAGCACAAAAATGACCACCAAAAATGGCCTTCGCTACTGTGAGCTAAAGTTTTTCTGCAGGGCCCTAGTTGACCAAAGGTTGGGGAATAATCATGATGGTTACAAATTTGGACTCCAGGGCCAGATCTCTGAGGTTTCAGTTCTGGCTCCATCACCTACTAATTCAATGACCTTGGACAGGTTTCTTAGCATCTCTCTGTCTCATTTGTAGAAGGGATATAATAATAGTATTATCAAGCTGATAGAGTTGTTGTGAGGATTAACATGCATTCAAAGTGCTTACAACAGCGTCACAAAGGTAGCTTATATTATTGGCTATTCTTCTCCGGCTTTTACTCAGACATTATCCTCTAATTGCTATCTGAATGACTGCTGATGAAGTAAAGGTAAAGGGGAAAACAAAAAGCAGAATGGAGCTCTGTAGTCCGGACTTACCTAAGAAATGTCAGACAAAGAAAAGGAGACATCAGTATCTCCTGAAAGAAAAGATTTTCTATATTCTGATATGGAAAGTGTAGCTTCAGTAAGTTCTGAGTTTTTTATAGTTAGCATTCAAGCAAAGGTTACTTGACTCCTTATGGGAATGAAATGAGCATTAGAGGTTGGCCTAAAGAGCCTGTTTTGTCTCCTTCAAAGCCAAGAGTTATAATATGTATGTGTGTGTGTGTGTGTGTGTGTGTGTGTGTGTGTGTGTGTGTGTGCGCGCGCGCGTGTGTGTGTGTATGATTTATGAGCCATTTAAGAGTTAATTCCTCCAAACAAAAAACTCAACTCTTTGTGGCTTTCACTACCTGTCTACTTATTTTATTTAGTATATACTATCTTATCTTCAAAGGCATGGGATCTATTTGTTTGGGTCTTGTCTGTTTTATTTAGAATTATTCAAATTTACTTTATATGAGAATTTTATAACTAACTTGAGGCAATTCGAGAACCCAAGGGATTCTTAAAAGTATCACAGTATCATTTATTTGCATATCTTTGGTATAAAACTACCTATCAAAACTGATGTAATTTTTATGAAGTTCCTGTATTTAGAGCAGAAGAAAAAGGGGCTGAGCTTACCTATTCCAATGTGAAGGAGCATAGGGTAGACACATAAGAATGGATAAAGGCATAAGATAAAAATAGCCAAAAACAAATTAACCGCACTATGAAGATCTACCACAAATGTCACCCCTCAGGAGCCATACGGTTTTGGTCTAGTCTTATTTTTCAAATAAGATTAAGATTATTCAAGGGCATGGATACTCCCTATGTGCCTCACTGAGTGCTTAGTACAGTGCTGCATTTCTCTTCTCTGCCTACATTCATTCCCTAGATGATCACAGTCTTTAAAATGCCATCCATTTGATTCAAGCACTTCTATCTTTATTTCTGACCTCTCTCCTAATTGGAGTCTTATATACCCATCTGCCTACTCATTTAATATGATGATCATTAGATGCCTCAGTGCTTGCTCAAGTGAACTTGACTTTAAGCTCAGTAGTGGACACTGCAGTCCACAGTGGTTAGTGTTCCACCCAATGCCTCCGAGATTCCGCTTATCTCCTTTTTTGTGCCCATCCCCGAGCTTTGACATGATTTGAGTCTAAAGACATATACCTATAACCTTCTGTCTTAGTTTATTAGGGCTAAGCAGCTTAAGCAAATTAAAGTTATTTTCTCATAGTTCTAGAAGGTAGTAAGTCCAAAAGCAAGGTGCCAGCTGATCTGATTCCTGGTGAATGCCCTCTTTCTCTTTCTCTTTCTCTTCCTCATCTTAGAAAGCCACTAATCTTATCATGAAGGCCCTACTCTAATGAACTCATCTAATGCTAATCATCTTCCAAAGGCCCCTCTCAAAAAACATTATATTAGGGGTTAAAGCTTCAATATATGAATTTTAGGAGACACAATTCAGTTAATAGCACCTTCTTTAAAAGATACCCCTTAGATTACATAGAAGTCTCAGAGAACCTGCAGTGCCAAAGGGTTGAGTTCCTCCCCCATGATCCCAGCAGTCCATACCCAAACTGCCTTACGTCAGGAAAACTCTAAGACGTAATTTATGCTCCAGTTCTCCCTTTGTATCAGGCACAATCTTAGCCTGACATGGCATCCTTGCTCAGTTTTATCCTCTTCCTTTTCCTGATTTCTCCACTTCTATATTAGTCTCTTCTGGATGTGAGACTAATTGTACACAGATCCTAATATCAGGAATTGCTTCTAACCTAAGACACCTCCTCAAAAAAACCAAAAAGCAAAAACAAAAAAAAAACCAACTTTTTTCTCTCCCAAGGGCTAATACTTCTCCCTCAAAAGCACCATCAGTAAATTCTGTTTCTCCACCCCCAAACTGTCTCATCATTCTTGATTTATTTTTCTCTCTACCTTACATATAATGCACTAGAATGCCACTTCACAGGACATTCATTGTTAACCCTCTTAGGTGACATATAATCTACTGTCGAGAGTAAAAGGAAATGCTACTAATAATTATGTGGTGACAACAGGAACAAAGCAGGCTTCTCCCCAGAAAACTGGGTATATGGTTCTATTCTTAGTCTAATTTATGAACTCTTTCATTCGGACAACTGAAAGAATCATTTGCTTCAATCTTGACCTATATCTACTCTCTACAGAGAAGCAAAGTGGTTATTTCAAAGATGCAAACTTGGTTATGCTACTGTCCTGTTCGAAAACCTTCAATGTCTTCATATCACATTAAAATTAAATTATAACTCTTTAATGCATAAATGCTCTGTTTGATTTGACAACTAACAACTTTACTGAGCTCCAATCACACTGAATTCTTTGATGTTTTTAAATATTCCAGGTACATTTTCAGTTGAGGACTTCTGTACTTGCTGTCTCCTCTGCCTGAAATATTCTGCCTCAGAGTCTCATGTGTAGCTCACTTATTCCACTCAGATCTCTACTAGCTTGTGTAAGATACACTCACCCTCCTATTCACTTTACAGTCTCAATCTCTTCTCTGCTATATATTCCTCTGTAGCAATTACAATAATATAACATATTACTTTTCTTTGTTTACTTGTATTAGTGTCATT
>NW_011888878.1:4675097-4718730 GCF_000151845.1 Pteropus vampyrus
AATATGCATATGTACACTTGATTTTTTTACTTACAATGTCTAGAATTAATTAATACTAATTGCTTTTCTTCTTAAGGAATGAAACACTTAACTTAATTACTATTTCCGCTACCTATTTTCTCCATAGTGAAAATATCTTACTTCAAAATAGCTTTGACATAAAAATTACTACTAAACTACTGAATAGCCATCATTAAGAGTCTCCTGAGGACTAGCTGAAGAGAAGTTCTACAACTGGGGACACACAGAAGAAGCCACTTGGAGACTGGTAGGAAGAGAAGGGACACAAAATGGGCTAGTCCCACTCTCACCTATGGCAGATGAAAATCGGGAGAAATATCTTGGCTGCAGAGAGAGAGGTTCTGCTCCCATACTGGGCTCCCCAGTCCAGTGTTCCAGTTCTGGGAAGAGAAGTCCCTACAACTTTTGGCTATGAAAACCAGAAGAGATGGTGGCTAGGTGAGAACCACTGGGGGAATCCCAGGCAATTCTCTTAAAGGGTCTTACATGAACTTATTGCAGACAGACATGCTCTACGTTTGAGTTCTGGGGCAGCAGCTTGAAAGGTGCCAGGGGCATACAGAGAAGAACTGAACTGTCTGACTTCAGAGCAAGGGCTGGAGGGGCAGCTTTCTCCCAGACTGAAGTGTTGGCAGAGGGCATTGTTCCTTTGTTGAGCCCTCCTCCTCTCAGCTTGCAGACCCAGGTAGGCACCTGAGTCTTCATCAACCTGGCTAACACTGCTTATCCTGCCCTGGTGATTCTCTGAGACCCCACATCTCCAAATTTGCGGGCCTACCCAGGCTTCTTCTAGTGGCTTTTCCATACAAACGGCACATCTTGGCTCATGGTGCAGGCTTTCCTAACAACTCGCAAAGGTTCACAAAACCTAAACAAGCAGTATATGGCCTCTGCATGCCCTGTACCTCTTGCTGAGCAGCCACTATTCCAGCACTAGGGGCAGCTGGCCTGGGTTTATGGCTTGGCCTCTCAAGGCACTTCCAAGCCCAGCGTAAGTGGTGGCCATCTGCACATTGCTTGGTAGCTCAAGCCAGGTGGCCCTAGGGCAGGACACAGTCTTTAGCTAAACAGTCTGTGGCAGGGCCCCTTCCAGGAGGCCCTGGCCTGCACACTCGGTGGCCGGCTTTGGCCTGAGATGGAGAAACATCTGGGGTCACATCTGAGGATGACAAACCCAAAAGGCAGACAGGATAGGCATTATAGCCCTGCTAAAGTGATTCTTGCTCTGTAGGGTTAGCCCCTGCACAGCAGCTGCTCCACTGCTGATGGCCAGTCATCACTACCAATCAGTTCAAGGGTCAATCTCTTTCATTGTTGAGCAAACAGCAACCAAGACTCAGCTATAACAGGAGGGTACACACAACTCACACAAGGGATACACTGTGAGCATCAGGCTAAAGTGACCAGGAAAGATTTGTCACTGAGCCACATAGCCTACCTACTACATAAGGCCACTGTACTAAGACCTGGAGACATATCAGCCCTAGCTAATATATGGAAACAAACATAGGGAGGCAGCCAAAATGGAAAGACAAAGAAACATGTCCCAAACAAAAGAACAGAAAAAAGCTCCAGAAAAAGAACTAAACAAAATGGACATAAGCAATTTATTAGATGCAGAGTTCAAAATACTTGTTATAAAGATGCTCAATTAACCGATGGGAAGAGTAGATGAATTCAGTGACCAATTTAACAAAGAGATAGAAAACATAAAAGTGGAAATGGAAAACATTTGAAAGAACCAGTCTGAAATGAAGTATATAATAAATAAAATGAAGAATATAATAAATAAAATGAAGACTACCTTGGGAAGAATTAGCAGTAGATTAGATGAAGCCGAGGATCAATCAGTAATTTGGAAGAAAAAGTCGCAGAAAACACCCAATCAGAACAGAAGCAAGAACAAAGAATCTCACCCCCAAAAAATGAAGAAAGTTTAAGGGTCCTCTGGGACAACATCAAGTGTACCAATATTCTCATCATAAGGACACCAGGAGAAGAGAGAGAGCAAGGAATTGAAAACTTATTTCAAGAAATAATGACTGAAAACATCCCTAACCTGATGAAGAAAATAGATATACAAGCCCAAGAAGCATAGAGTGTCCCAAATAAGATAAACCCAAAAAAGACCACACCTAGACATATCATAATTAAAATGCCAAAAGTTAAAGAGAAAGAGAGAATCTTAAAAGCAGCAAGAGAAAAGCAGTTAGTTACCGACAAGGGAGCTCCATAAGACTTTTGGCTGATTTCTCAATAGAAACTTTATAGTCAAAAGGCATTAGCAGGAAAATTTCAAAGTGATGAAATATAAGGACTTACAGCCAAGATTACTCTACCCAGCAAAGCTATCATTTAGAATCTAAGGACAGATAAAAAGCTTCCCAGATAAGAAAAAGCTAAAAATTCATCATCGCTGAGCCAGTATTACAGGGAATGTTAGAGGGACTTCTTTAAGAACAAGAAGAAAAAAGAAAAAAAAAAAAAGATAAAAAATATGAGTAATAAAATGGCAATAACTGCATATCTAGCAACAATTACTTTAAATATAAATGGATTAAATGCTTCAATCAAAAAATAAGGTGGCTGAATGGATAAGAAAACAAGACCCTTACATATGCTGCCTATAAGAGACTCATTTGAGATTGAAAGACACACAGACTAAAGATAAAGGGATGAAGAAAGATGTTTCATGAAAATGGAAATAAGTAAAGAAAAGCTGGGGTAGCAATACTTGTACAATACAAAATAGACTTTAAAACAAAAGCTATAACAAGAGATAAAGAAGGACACAGTAATTCCATTTTGGATGTTTATTTGAACAAACCCAAATCACTACTTTGAAGGGACATGCGAATCCATATGTTCACTGAAGCATTTTTTACAATAATCAAGATATGGGGGCCACCTGAGTGTTTATCAATAGACAAATGGTTAAAAAAGAGGTGGTACATATATACAATTAAATATTACTCAGCCATAAAAAAGAATGAGATCTTGCCATCTGTAACAACATGGATGGACTTCAAGGGTATTGTGCTGAGTGGAGTAAGTCAGATAGAGAAGGACACGTCATATGTGGAATCTAGAGAACGGAATAAACAAACAACAGAAACAAGCTCATAGATACAGAGAATATTTTGATGGCTGTCAGTTTGGGGAGTGGAAGGTTGGGTGAAGGGGAAAAGGGATGAAACAGTACAAAGTGGTAGTTACAAAGTGGTAGTTACATCATGGTGATGTACAACATGGCAAATATGGTCAGTTCTATTGTAATAACTATGTATGGTGTCAGATGAGTACTGAATTTATCAGGGAGATCATTTTGTAAGTTATGTAAATGTATAATCACTCTGTTGTACACCTGAAATTAATATAATACTATATGTCAACTATAATTTAAAAAAATAAAAATATAAAAACTTAATTTTTTTTTTTTTAAAACAGCAAGGGCGGTGTAGTTGTAATCAGTCACAGATTTCTTCAAATCTTGCTCTCAGTAGCTCTGTGGTGGACCTTTCATCTTAACAGAAATAAAGTCACTATTTTATGGCACCAGTAGTAGAATTCTGTCTTACAAATGAAGAAGAAAACAGGCAGTGTAGACATGTGTATAAGTACTGTAATGGCTTTTACATAGCTGTAATTTTACACATTTGAGTTCAATGAGTAAAAGATAAGATCATAATTTTTTAAAAAATTGAATAGTTTTATTTTAAGGAAGGTGGAAAAGTATTTTTTTAAGATAAGATAAATTTATAAACAATTAAATTAATAGATCTTAAATGTATACTTCAACAAGTTTTGGTAAATGCAAACAAAAGAGTAACCACCACCTTAAAGTATAGAACATTGTTACTCTAGAAAGTTTTCTGTACCCCATACTCGTCAACTACATGATATTTAGACAACTACTATTCTCCTTTCTGTCACCAAAGATTAATTTTGTCTGTTCTTGAACTTCATTTAAATGAAGTAATAAAGTATGTACTGTTTCCTCTGTATCATTTAACTCAACATAAGTTTTTGAGATTCATCTATTTTTGTTTTTATCAGTAGCATATTGTTTTCATTGCTGAGTAATATTCCATTGTTTGGATATATCATCATTTATTCATTCTTCTGGCAATGGAAATTTGAATTTTTGGTTACTGACTATTATGAATCAAGCTACTGTGAGATTATATGTGAAGCCTTTCTGAGGCTGCATATTTTCATTTTCTATTAAAGTAAGTATCTAGGAAAAATACCATATTATGGGATAGACGTATGTTTAATTGTTTAATTTTATTTAAAAAAAAAACTGCCATCTAGTTTTTCAAAAGACTCATACAAATTTACAATCTTAGCAACAATGTTTTAGACTATTAGTTGATGCATATCTTCATTAATATTTTCTCTTCTCAGTCTTTTTAATTTTAGAGATTCAAGTGAGTACAAAAACTATCACATTGTGGTTTTTATTTACATTTCCCTTTTTACTAATGATGTTGAGAAACGAGTTGTTATTGGCCATACTTATATTTTCTATTATGAACTCTCTGGTTAAGTCTTTTGCTCCTTTTTATTGGGCCGTTTTCCTACTTCTTAGGTATTTATGTTATTTGTACATATTAAAAACAAAACTTTTTGTCAAATACATATTCAAAAAGATATCTATCCGATTCATAGCTTGCCTTTTCATTACCTTAATGGTGATCTTTGAAGAGAATGAATTTTAACTTTAATGAAATTCAATTTAACATTCTTTTCTTTTCTTTTAGGCATAGTGTTTGTTCACTCTTGAAGCAATCTTGTCTACCTAAAGTCACAAATAAATTATTTCCCTCTAGAAGCTTTATTGTTTTAATATGTAATCCAGCTCAAATTAATTTTTGTGTGTGGTGTGAACTAGAGGTCAAAGTTCATTTTACTCATTTGGATGTCCAATTGTCCTAGCATCATTGGGATTCCTTTTTAACTGTCAAGAACTTAACACAGTCATTAAAAATGTGGATTCTCTCTCTCTCTCTCTAGATATAAATGTAGATATAGATATATTGATATAGATATAGATATAGATATCTTTAACCATACATATATACATGTACACACGGACTCTTAGACATAAAATTTTGCTTACAATTTCAGAGAATTTTTACACTTCTTGGTTAAAGATATTTATATTTATTGACTGATGAGTCACAAAATTGTCTTTCCAATCCCAATTTTTCTTCTGAATTTTAAACTTGCATGTTTAACTTTCCTTTTCAACAGTTCAATGTCAGCTTAGATGGTTCTCACACGCTTCAAATTCAATATGCTCCAAACTTAATCTTTCATTATTTTCTCAACATCTTTTCCTTCTAGAGTTATCCAAAGTGAAGAAGAGTGGAGAGAATGTCTCTGCCACTACATAATATCACTATCTATCTGTCTGCCCAAGCTGGAAACTCAATTGTCATCCCTGACTCCTACACCATCTTTTCTCACACTCCTCCCAGCCAATCGAGTACCGAGTCCACTTGAAGCCACCCTCAATAGTGTACATTTACTTTTCTGTATTCCCAGTACAAATGTTCTTTTTGAAGTTAGTGCAATGTCTTCTGTGAGATAATGGAATAGCTTCATGCCTAATTTTTCTGGTTCTGGACTTATTCATATTCTATCCAATCAATTCTCCGCAGTACTTACCAAGTAAACTTTCAAAAACATACCAATGATCATGCTTAAAATTTTTAAATGGAACCGCCCTCCCATCTTTCCTTAACACAGATTTTAAGGGCTTTATTTAATTAACCATATCTCTTAACCACAGTACCTCTTGTCTTGGATTAGTAAATTATTCGAATTTTCTAGATGTGAGCATCTTCATCTCAGGCTTTTTCTTCAACTTTTTCCCCTTTCAAGTATTCTCTCCACCCTTCTCCAGTTTGGATAACTCATATTGATCATTCAGATTAATCTTCTTTTAAGATGTCCCTTTCTTTAAAGAATAGGCTATGTACATCATGTAAATGTCCCCTTGCCCCCAAAACACTAGTTTAGTTCTTATCACATTAAATTCTAATTTTTGTTTAGTTGTCTGTCTCCATCTACCAGAATGTAATAAACTTGAAGATCTCTAAAATTTTACTGTTACATTTTCTGCTCAGTAAATATTTCCTGAATGAATGAATGAGTGCTTCTATAATTATAGATTCTGCCTTTCCCATGGAGTTCGCCCTTATTACTTCTGTCCGTATGAACCTTTTCCTTATCACATTTTCCCAATGTAGCAATTACCTTTTCTTGCTTATATCATGCGGTTTATTTCTTTATTCTATCCTACATATTACCCTCCAATTTATCTTCCAAATAAGATATCTCTTCTAAAAACAGAAATGTGTTACATCATTATTTTAAAATCATTATTTCCCACTGTACATCCCCCTTCTTCCAGTTTAAAAATAAATAAATAAAGTTTAAATTTTTTGCTTTATTTTATAAAGTCTTCTACAGTTTGAGCCTTGCCAAGGTCTCTAGACTTATGCCATCATATTCCTCTTTGCAAGTTATCATACTTCAAAGCTTGGTTCTGGTGACACCTCCTAAAGATGTTTCCTTAGATTTTGCCTTCAGAAGTGTTCTCTTCCTCCCACTTTAATGGAACCTCTCAAGGTCTCCTTCATTCTCTCCTTCCATGAGTATATTCACATGATGATAAAAAATTCCTTCGTGCAGAGTGGAACCATGAGTTATTTACCATTGTCTCCCTTACAGGCTCTGATATTATGCCTTCACACATTGGAGGTACTTAGGAAATGCTTGTTGGGAAGGTAATGGAAGTTTTTTATATTCTTTTCCTTAAGGTCAGAAGTCACATCATACTCATTTGTACAACCAAAAAATTTACCAAGAAAGGTAAGCATACTGATTGTTTATTTAAAGAAGTCTATAAAGTAAGGTGAATTTTTAAGAAAAGCAAAATCACTTCAATAAGAAACTAACGTGGAAATGGCTTTAATTAGCCTGACATTTTATAGCGTATACAGTTTGATTAAATATAACATAGAGAAAGCACTGCTCAACTGCTAGAGCTTGAAAAACTGCCTGTGATATCATAAATAATAATGTATTTACATATCAAGCCCCAAATAGCAACACAAATAGTGTTAATTTTGTAAATGATAAGATTAATTATATGTCTTATATCATCTTATAATTTATAAAATTCCTTTAATTTTGTATCTTATTCAATATGCACAACAGCCTTGTAAGGTGGCATCTTGTCAAGGGTCTTCCCTGGCTGCTAGAGCAAAAGCCATTTTGTAATAAAACTTTTTCTCTTTGGTTATCAACTGTTCTGGAAATAAATTGAAGCTTACATATTGTAACAACAACAACAACAACAAAATGATAGTGACAACTTGATTCCAGTACAACCGATTTAGTTAGAAGTCAATGTTATGATTGAACTGCAATAGTGTAATTGGCTGTTAGCACTGTATTTTAGAAGATTTGATTAGTCATTCTGTTTGTAAAGTCCAGCCCTGGAACTCCTGGCTAATCTTCACAGAAGATAGGACTAAATCTAACTGACGCACTAAAAACACAGGACTTGTGTAAATTCTCGCAGCCAGTCTGGCATCCCAGGTAAAACCCTCCCTGTTTGAGATTCTCTTTTCCATCTTTCCTCTATCTGCACAAGGAGAAACGTGGTGCGAGTAGGAGTCAAATCTTACCCCTGCTCCAGTTTCTGCCATCAGATATAGATTCTGCTTGGATTCCAGGGAAACAATTAATCCTGGTTTTGGCTCAGGACACCACTATTTCTTTCAAACTCATATGGTATGTGGAAGACAGGAGGCAGCAATAACATTTGTTGATACTTCGCCTTTACCTGTGAGTTTCTATTCTATGTAAAGGCTGCCTCATACGAAAGGGGGAAAACTTCCTCTAAATCCACCGCATAAAACGAGAGTTCGTAAATAAGTTCATTCTCAGCCTCATTTGAGGAGTATATATAGACAATTTTTCAAAGTAAAATTTAATATAAAACTGGACTTTTCTAACACACTCTCACACCCACGTGCACACATCCTTTGATATGTAAGATTATGCTAGTATCTCAGGAAAGGAATTCTAAAATTTACTTCACAATATAGATCAAGTAACACATAATAATCTAGAAACATATTTTTCTCCTTTGTACATGGTAAATGTTTTTCTTATAAACCAAAACTGTAATTTAAGAAGCACATTTGTTCCAAATTATCTTTCATTCCTGTAAATTCAACATAATAAGGATTCTCCAATGTGTATCTTCTCTAAGAAAACAACCAGTTAATAGAGTTCATATGAAGTTCATTTTTAAATCATCTTCATGACCTTGCTGATTTCTCAAAACTGTAAGAATACATTACAATTGCATAAATGAACATTTTGCCCACTTAGTTATGATTTCATACTCAGTAGTAAGGTCTTCTGTGTTTCACTATTCCACTAAATGAGTTTCTACACTAATGAGTTTCTAAGTATTCCCTTTCTTCAGATCTTAAAAATGAAATATTGTTTTTCTTTAACTTTTAAATATCTATATTTAAGTACAATTTTAAGTTTAATAGTACATATATTTTGATTTTTAAAATATTAATTTCCCAAAATATTAAAACTAAACTGTATATATGTGAAAATATAAAAATAATAGTAACTAACATTGAAAGAATACTTACTCTATGCAGTGTTCTACTCATGTAATTCAATCTGCCTCTTTGAGGTAGGGTCTACATCACTCATTTTTTTTTTTTTAATAGGAAGGGGTTAAGGAATATAAGTAGCTTAAGTATCTTATCCAACATGACACAACTGTCATGAACATGCACATAAATTCACATAATTAGGCTTTAATATAGAAAATAATATACTTTAATAAACTTATATTTTATCTCAAACCTCAGCCTTAAAAATAATCTAACTACACCCTTAGAATAACCTATAAAAAGTAGTCTTGATTTAAATTACTTTAGAAATTACATAAAATGTAGCGAGAACAGTAACATAATAATCAGGGGGTTTTCAGAGCATTTTGACTTTTTTCACATATATAATCCCCTACTTATTAAGTATTTCTCTTTAAGAGAGTACTATAGGCTATAAATTCATGTGAGATTCTAATTTAAATTCTATATAAATCACTAAAGAAAGAAACATACTGATTAATGGTGTTTTAAACAGATAATAGTCAGGCATCACCAGAGATCCCAAAAGCCATAACTGCCAGAAAAATTAGAATTTGTTGGCTTTACTTCAACTGCCACCTTCCAAATTTTATTTGGGGTAAAAATAAAGCTTGCTCTGCCTGTCAATTTCATAAAACATTAGAAATAAACTTTCTTAATTTTCACTGAGTACTTTAAGCAGCAGACGTGGGGTTTTCTCGTACTAAAGTGATCTCTAGAAAGTCCAGAGTGATTTGTGCAGAGATAAGATGGATGTTTGGACTCTCTGAGTGGACACGAGCATCAGAGAAAGCTGCCATTTTCTCTAAAACACAGCTGACAGCCTAAAGAAATAGCAGCGTCTGCTGAGGAAACTGGCATTGTAGAGTGGGGAAAGATATACAATAGCTATCTATTTGACCCTTGGCACAAGCTGGGTTCCCATCGATGCAAAATTGCAGTGGAATTCCTGGGGAATTATAACTAATAACAACTCTGTAAAACTAAATGACTTTAATTTGATTAATGTGATGAAAATTAAAAGACAGAAACCATGGCAGACCTCATTTCTATTTTTTCTCAAAACATACAGCAGATATTCTATCCTCATTTTTCCCCTATTTTGGTTCACTGCTTCCTTGGATCTTTATTTAGAAGGACTAAAATAGAAATTACCATTGCGCTCATGCAATGATTTTCTAAACATCATTTTTGAAGCCGATAAAAGTAAAATAGATTTAATATCTCATGACTTTAGCAAGGAATTTAGAAAATGGACATTTGAAAGAAATTAATGTGTGTGTGTTGGAGTCGAGGGTGGGAGTAGTTAATGAGATGAATCTTAATTCTCCATCTACAAGGTAAAAATTATGTTGTACTTGACCATGAAAAATTATTTATTTTTGAACTATGTATTTAGTTGATCTCATATTTTCAAACCATATCCAAAAGTAACATGGTCTAGAAACAAGTAATTTCCTATCACATATCCTCTTTGTGCATGAAATGGAGAGGTCTGTAATCAGAGGCAATCTGAAGAAGGAAAGACATTGGTTCAGTGACGGTCCTCCAGAAACCTGGGGTTGGTATTAGGTCTCTAGCATGACTTTAAAGGAATCAAGGACCCTTGCAGTCTATTACAGGTTGTTACAATCCCAAGAGACATTGCCTTGACCCTCTTCTTTACAACCACACCTTGAAACACTGACTTTTGGCCATATGAGCACTTCTATTTTAAACTCATAATATACCCCTTTAATTTATTAACTCATAATTGTGTGTATATGCAAATCTATACATGCTTCTTTGTCATTATTTTCTAAGCTGATTATAGATTCAGTCATGATTTTTTCTTATGATTCTGTTAGCTGGAATAATTAGATCATAAGATTTACATGGAGTTTCCATTGCTTGGCAAATCATATCCACCCACCCCCCACTCCTTCACCATTTTAAAACAGAAATTAAAAAATTAAAAAGTTAGTTTGGTTCTTCTTTTCATTCACTTATATATCTTGCCACCTTTAATAATCATGACATAATGGAAAGAGTCCAGATTTGAAATTACAAAAATAAGTTCTTTTTGTGTCTGCTTCTATAACTCATACTATTTTTAGTAAATCAGGTACCCTTTTTAGGTCTCAGCATCTTTGTATGTAAAATAAAGAAGCTGAACTAACCGTCTTAAGTTCCTTTTCAGCACAAATTCTATGAATCTTATAATTACTTCCACTTTACAGTAGTTTGTGAAGTGCTCTTGGTTAGTGAACAATTCAGGCCTACATTCTTCTGAACCATTTTTTAATAGCCCTGGTGCTCCCAAGGGAGGAAAAAAACAATAACAAATGAATGAATTATTTGCTCCTCATAATACATGTCAAATGCTCTGATGATATGCTTAAATACACAAATTCCATTTTAACTAATGGCTTTACATTGACACATTCTTCCTTTTCTTTATCCTTTAGTTCAATTATTCTCTGATGATAAAATCAATATATTGTCATTGTAAGTAATAGCTTATAAAACACACACTGAAAAACATAAGAAAGAAAAAAGTAATTACCTTTAATCTCACTATCACAGAAACTCATTATTACTCTGGGCTCATCTTTGTGTGTGTATGTGTGTGTGTGTGTGTGTGTGTGTGCGCGATATAATTTTACAATATTAGAGTAATTGCATTTTCAATGCTGTTTTGTGGCTTACCTTTATCACATATAAATATTATGAACATATTTCCATGCTAATAAAGATAAAATCTACATCATTTTTTAATTGCTACAAACTATTCCAATGTTTGAATGTGCTATAATTTATTTAACCAAGCAACATATTGTAGGGCAATTTAGCTGTTTCTAAGGTTTGCTATTATAAGAAAATTTAAAATACTTGTCTAATTATTTCTTTGCATTCTGCAAACTTAAGATTTGTATATTTCAACTTTTTATTGTTATTGTAGAGAGTAGATTTACAAAAGTATTTTTTATCTATATTCAGTCCTGTGTAAATACTTCTCTGACCCTATGATTCAGGTCTTGACTCCCACTTCTTGAGTCACTGTTCTTAGAACTTCAGCCTCCACCACCCAACTGCACCCACACGCCTGCCTTTATTAGGGGCTCAAGCATTGTTTCCAACCTCAATATTGTCCCAGTTGTATGATTGTCTGACTCAGTCTTTTAAGCTCTCTCGTTTTCTTTTGTATTTGCTCAAAGCTTGCTAACAAAACCTTCCATTACTTTGACTATGTATTTTTCTTTCTTATTCTCAATAAAATATTTAAGATAAAGCTAATGTATCATGTGAACTGTATAGCTTTATATTTGTTCAATCTTCTTGAGCATCAAATAGATTTGGTTTATATTATTAATACTTGAATAGTATATATTTTATTTATGGGTTTATATTATTTTTATATGTAAAACTATTATAGTTGATCCTTTAATCTTTTGATTTCAGACAGTCTCTACACACTTTAAAGATTAATTTCATAATTCAGGGACGTGAATAAGATCAAGGAAATTCTTTCATATGATATTGACTACTAAATTTGGGCAAAGAGGTATGCACTTTACTAGTTTTTGAGTTGCCTAAGGTAGGAAAAAGTAAATAGACATTTCTGCTACTCAGTGGATTCTGTAGTCTCTCAAGTGCATTTTAGTTTTATTTAATTTCTGATCTATTTTGATCTATATAAAAATAATTATTTTTATCTTTCTTGCTGATAAAAGTTCATACTTATGAAGAGAGAGAAGCAATAATCTTAGCTAATATAGCAGTAGCTAATTTTTATGATTGTGTAGGATTTAGTATTCAGGGCTTCTGTCCCGCCTATTCCCAGACAATGAAACCAGAAAGCTCAGGTTAGCAACATCTACTCTAGCTGGAGCTTGAAAGTATAAAACCCTTCAATAGAGGTGCCACATGATAGCCATTTTGGGGAGCAAGGTTACTAATTAGTTCAGAAAGCTCAGGAAGACAAAGAAAAAATAGAGAACAAATATCTAAGAACCAGGTAGAATGGCCCAACCCGAGCCATACAGAAAACTCTGGGGGGTGGGGGCGGGGTGGACAGAAGATAATAGCGAAAGATCCAATAAATGTAAATAAAGGTAGGTCAGGGGAAAAGGGAAAGACAGAGTTTACCGATGCCTGAAAGTTGAGATTGAAGAAAAAGAATAAAGAGAGAAATGGGCAAGATAAAAATAATAATGAAAAAGAAAGACAGGAAAAGATAAGCCAAAAGACAGATTCAAACCATAAATCTTTCCTTGTTTACAGAAAGGTTTATTAGATATAATACTATTACTTATGAATCCCCAGGACAATGGTTAAACTGTACATAATAAGTTTAACTGGTTGAGCTGAGATTCTGCTAATGCCGCCATTCTGTCTTGGGAGCACGCTCATGCATGCACACACACACACACACACACACACACACACACACACAAACAGCATCCAACATCATTGCCATGTAAAATGTGTCGGCATTTTACTTTTTCAACATAATGAGAAGCAAAAGTCATTGTTGGGAAAAAAAAGGCAGAGAAGAAAGGAACAGTGATGGAGCTAATGACATGGTATCTATTCCAATGAATCACTGGATTAGACAGGTTAATTCCAGATCATGATATTATGGAAGAGTGCTAGAATCTGAGGGAACATTTTTTACGAGGGTTTTCATGAGGCATTGTAGTTCATGTGATGAAGTAGGACATTCTCCTTCTATTGTACAAATTATAGCCTCCCCCTTCTACTTGAAGAACTGGAGGTTAGCAGGAGATAGCATCTTGTAGCATAAACAAAGATGTTCTTGGGAGGCCACCTTGATTAGGGAATATAGTAAGTTTCCTTTTAACAATTTTGCAAGTGATTGAGTTCACTTAGAAAGAGCAGCCAGATGAGGAAAAATAGACTTGGCAGATATTTCTGTGTGATGGCATGTGGCATACATCTTTTGGGTTATTTCTTGATATAACTAGAGTTTATTGTGAAAGGTAAAATGTCTTGCCTGAGGAATGGTGAGATCTAGGGTCATTGTAATGTAGGTGTATATGGATTTATATAAGTCCTGTTTATAGCCACAGACACAGACAAAGTTGGGTGAACTTGGGGTTGTATATAGAAATATACAAAGGGGAAGCCAGAGGTACCTCAAATATTGTCTGAATTGATTTATGATTGTGGAGAGCTTTCCATCTGGGAAATGTCTTGGTGTTCTTGATCAATCTGAAGCCCTCAAAATAACCTTCTATGGAAAATATCAGAGAGTCTCAAGTCAGCCAGAACACTCTGGTTTCAGACACCAAAATGGGTTGTAAAATGAGCTTATACTGTTTCATAAATTCCAGGATATTCTCAGAGAAGAAGTAGAGTCGACAATAGTGAACTAAAATTTTCCACCAAAGTCATATAAATCCAGATCCCGGAGCCCTGAGAGAGGTCTGCTATTTTTCCAATGGGATAGGATATCATTGGCCTGCATCATCTGAAATAAAATATATATATATTTGCTCCCAATCAGCATTCAAAACATAACTGGGATGCCTCCACATTAAATTTAGGATAAAAGAAGGAAAGCTGCTATTTTGTTTGACAGTAAGTCTTTGCCTTATGAGAAATCAAGCCCCATGGGTAGTGAAGTATTTGGTCCAACTCCCTCTTGCTCAAGTTCCTACCAAACTGCACAGGTTGTTATTCTAGATAATGTAAATAAAAAATTGCAAAAGAATTGCCATGAAGGATTACCTTTGTGGTAGTGGAATTGGTGCATGTCCTGGAAAAAGGATAGTCTGTGGGTAGGATTTTCCTTATGAGGTACACATTTGCACTGCAAAAAAAGAGAAAATAGCCCCCCCACCTTTCAGTCTTTAGACCCCAGAAAAGTCATCTTAACATCTAATATCTAGTCTACTTTCCCTGTTCGATGTCATGAGTCCCTACAGATATAACCCCAAAACTTCCATTAATTATGTTATACATTAAAACCCAGTATTAATAGTATAGTGGCAAAAATACTGTTGAAGGGACAATGCTAATTTGTTAGTTGTAGGCAGAAACCATAGCAAAGAGAACAAGGTGATGGGAGGGTAACCATGAGGAACCTGGTATCAGGGAAAGGGGCATATTGTAGCATGTTCCACTGCAGATCAGGAGGGAAACAGACTTTTTCGTTCAAATACTGGGTTGTCCTTTCCAAGGAAGAAGTGGGTATGGATGGGTAGGGAAAGCTAGATCCCATCTTTTGATAGTATAGGACTATTTAATTAACACATATTTGGGTTACAGAACAAAATCTTGCAGAGATAAAAATTTTCATTTTTAAATAATTTGTAGCAAGTGTTCCACATATTTAAATAGATATTCAGTACAACTAGAAATTAACTTAGAAAGGAAGGTATTTGGAATATCTTAAAATTCTTATTTCAGAGAACATATTTCAATACAATTATATTAAAGGTGAAATTGTATCATGTAGTTTTATATTGCTCTGTAATAGTTTCAAGTGGTTTCTCCTCCCGCCACCTCCTATCTTCACATTCTAAGTTCCTTGGCTCAGATCTATTATAAAATTATGTGGATGGATTTTGCTTTTGCGTCTCATTTAAATGGCTTCCCATCATCAGACATCAATGATCTTGAGATATCAATGTTAGAAATGAATCATCTTAATTTTCTATTTGAGTGATTGTGATGCTTGCTTTATTTTTGACATCAGTGGTAGTATTTTTGTAGAACCATGAATAGCTTATAATGTGGGATCAACTCATTCAATCTCAACATACGTTCAGTTCATATAGCCTAGTTAAAACAACTTCTGTACATTTTTTATATGATTTTAGACCTTGAAATTCATGGTCTATCTCTAAGGCTACATGTACTTAACATGCAACAGTCAAAACAGTCATCTAAATCCTCTTTTTTCCTGATCTGATAGCCTTAAAATTATCATTTATTATCTCTCTACCTATGTCAGTGGAGAAATAGTGAATTTTGCTAGTAAAAAAGTAAGTTAACATTTAGGTATTTGAGGCTACAAATGTTAGATTTTCAGGTCTTTGGGGCTTTAGACACATACTCCTAAAATTGAATTTCTGATATTTATATCTATTCTTTCTAGACCAGCAAGGTCTAATATATGTTTTTGTATCTCCCATTGCACCCTTAACACTGTTAGTCCTATCCAGTTCTCCATAGATACAAATTCTATCAACAGACCCTCGTAATAAAATTTAATCTGTAAATAATCTTTTTATTGTAGGGCTTCTTTTGCAAACTTCTCCACAAAATATAAAGTTTGATTGCTTCTAGCTGCCAAGAAAACAACATGAGACCACGAGACCACTACCTATGAGGTTAGTGTCATCAAGGCTGGCCACTCTCTCCAAGCACACAGAGTGTAGAAAACCTACGTTCGCACATAAAAGAAATTGCATTTGCTGTTCCAAACTATGCAGTTCCCTTTGAAAACAAAAAATAAATGTTACAGTAATTGCAATCAATCCAAAATTATCATCTTCAGCCTTCCAGATTTTAAAGATTCAAAACCTAGTATATCAAGATTTTTACTGAGACAAGTAAAATTTAGCTTGATCAGTCAATTACATATGAATAAAATACAATATCACTGCCATTGGCTCACAATGAGAAATCTATAGTAAAATAGCAAATTTTAATTAAAAGTCTTCTGAACTAAACACTTTCATTTCTATTATGAATTTTGGGAATGGCCACAAAATCAGGCATATTTTAGCACTTTCTTTTTAATTATGCCTTTTCTTTTGGAGTCTTTAAATGAAATATAATTGATTTCATATTCTGTGTGAAAAGAAAATGATTGTTTCTTCCTCTCCGACTCCCCCGCCCCCACCTGCCACGGGAATAAGCACTGCACTCTCCATTATAAACACAGTTCTTGAAAGAGAAGGCAGGCTTGTTTTTCTGGCAACATTACCAGTGAAAAAGTCTTTACACGATTTACCTGTTTAAGAGATAGATTTACCTGTTTAAGAGATAGTTAAGAGGAAGATTCCATACTTGAAGGTAATCATCTGATAGAGAAAGCTACTTATTAAGTCTCTTCTAATACGAAAACTAAATCTGAACTCTAGACAAATTCCACAAGATGTTGCATTAGTGAAGGGTACAAGGAAACATTATACAAATATCTTGCATCTTATTTATCCATACAGGTATTAGACTGCACAGACTTTAAGTATTTATGTTTCTAGCTGTTTAAATTTAATACTAAATATTATTTTCCCCTCTCTTTGTGTCCTTACTCCTTTTCCAGGCCAAGTGCTTCTTAGAAGGCCTTCCTCTTCACTTCTTCATCGCCTGATCAACACATTTTTCTGTAATTGTAATCTTTTCATTTTCTTTAGAACATATTGCG
This sequence comes from Pteropus vampyrus, assembly GCF_000151845.1. Taxonomy (NCBI): domain Eukaryota; kingdom Metazoa; phylum Chordata; class Mammalia; order Chiroptera; family Pteropodidae; genus Pteropus; species Pteropus vampyrus. The sequence continues at coordinate 4,692,198 of NW_011888878.1, forward strand.
CTGTTTGTGATTATATATTTCTTGTCTACCATTCACTCTCTTTATCATTAGGCACTAAATATGCAAGAGGCACATGAGGATCTCAATCTTCACGTGGTCTTAAATCAGCCACCCATTGGTGAAAAAGCTCATTTTAATCTCACATATCCAGGACAGACCCACGAAACTTCAGGCTCATTGACAAGATTCATTTATGGATCAGATGTACTTAGCCCTGCATCTCTCTGATTAAGCAGTGTATCATGGTGGTCCCACACTTACCTGATCATATCTACCCATCTGCTTTCTATACATGACAATTTTCTCTTGAAGGCCCATTTTCCCACTTGTTGTCACACCTTAAGCAGGAGATATTAAAAAAGGCAAGGTAAGGTTAAAAAAACAAATACATTCTACTGTGATGGCCAGCTCATAATTACTCAAGCCCACAGGAAACAAACAAGCAATGGAGGAATAAATTGCAGAAAATTACATTTTCCAGTTCTCCCCAGTGTGAGACAAGAAGATGGGCCAGTAAGGCTAGAATAATCATAGAATAGTCCCGTCTTAAAAACCAAGATGGGCTTTCTGAATATGCCCATCTTCACTTTTGCTTATTCTTCTAGTAATAGTGTATGGAGAAAAGAAGTGACAAAACATAAATTATATACAGCCTTTTAGCTTAGTCCAGACTCCCTGTCACTGTTTATATGGAAGGGTCAAGGACTCCTTCATATATACAACAGTCCGGGCAAGTCTAAGAAGGACAATAAAGATATCCCCCATTGGATTCTTTGCCACAGGCATTTAAATTAGATGTTAATGAGATATCCTAAAAGACAGAAGACTTCTGAGGGTTTGTCTGGAATGTATGGTTTGGGCTGCAAGAGATGGCCACAGGAGTTACAGTGTATGAGGTGGGTGGGAGTTAAACAGTTAACACAACAAAGGGCCATTCTTCCTAACAATACCAATAGTCCTAAAGTTTTATTTCATTTCTCTAACTCTCTTCCCTGCAGGATATGCATTTTGAAATTATATAATAGGACTCCCTTCAACAATATTTAAATATCTTCCTTTTTCACCTCTACGAAAATCCTAAATATCCTAACTTTACCCGGTAAAGATAATCAATTATTTTGTATAAATATCATATTTATCCATATACTGTAAAATAATTCAGATTCATTATCTTTTTGTTACATCTAAATAAGCTATCTTCTTTCTAGAGTATTTTGTTTACCAGCAATTTATATTTCCACTTTTGGTACAGAAAAAAGAAAAGTATTTATGAGACAATCATGTTGTCATAAATGCACAAACTTGTTATAATAACTTACAGAATTTTGGAATATCTTGGAATAAGCCACGGCTAGGGCCATGAAAGAAACTCAAGCCTTATTATATGCTTGCTCACTCTATTTAAAAGTTTTAGATGCCACAAACTCCAAATATTTACTTGGATCTTGGAAGACTCCAGAAGGAGTTAAAGTACTTGCTATGTAAATAGCCAAAAACAAGTGGGAGCCTTAAACAGCTACTCTGTGAATGGCTGGTCAGGAAGCTGGTGACAGAAGAATAATAGCCCTAGCACTGAATTTTTCTGTAACATACTTCAAAGTTGCTTAGTAATAATTTCACCCAAAATAGACAAATGAAAATAACATAGCATTTTAGAATTGAAAGAAAACTTTATTATAATGGTTCCAAACATTTTATTCTACCATTGAATAAACTTAAGAAAAGAAAGATGAGGTGATATATTCACAGGCCCATAGATATTTAAGCCGAAGAGCTATGGCTTTCCGATTTCTTCTCCAAGACTGACTGCCACAGAAAAATTGCCTCTAATTCCAGGGGCCAATTGGAGGTACTGAATGCTAAGCAGGAAGGTTGATGTCCTAGTTTTCTCTGGACTGTCTTGGCTTCAGCACAAAAATCCTGCATTCTGGGACAAAAATCCTGCATTCCGGGAAACCACCCCCAGTCTCAGGCAAACTAGGATAATTGGTCACTCTGGTTTTGAGTTAATAATTCCAATTGATATCAGGGTTCAGGTTTTCACCTGTAACTCTTTGATTCCTGGAGGTATCAGGGAAAATTGCTGGATAAATCTATAAGCTTTCTATTTCTATGTGGAGGCTAGGGAGGAAAAGCTTTGGAAAGAGGATTCCTTAACCCAGCAATGTACATGATATTTAATCAATATTAAATGGATTGAAAGATTGTTAAGTGAATGAGTATAACAGTCATATAAAAAATTTCCTTGATAGAATGATAGCTTCAAGGTACAATGCCAAGAAAGCTATCTATGGTTGGCAGAAAAATGACTTTCCCAAAATGTTTACGTCATAATTCATGTTCATATGTTATATGTACTACATGACAAGGAGTAAATAAGGTTGTGGATGAAATTAAGGTTGCTAATTATCTGAGTTTAAAATCAAATGATTATGTTTGATTATCCAAATGGGCCCAATGTAATCACAAGGGTTCTTAACTGGGGAAGAGGGAGGCAGAGGATCAGAAACAGAGAGATGGCTTTGAAGATGAAAGGGAGCTACAATCAAAGGAATGAGGGTAGGCTCTAGAAGCTAGAAAAGGCGACAAAAGAGATTTTCCCGTAGAATCTCCATAAAGGAATACCTGTTGACGCCTTGATTTTAGTGTGACGAGAACCAGTTTGGGCCCCTGATCTTTAGAACTATGAGATAATAAATTTGTTTGGTCTTAAGCAAGTAAGTTTGTGATAATTTGTTACAGTGGCACTAGGAAACTAATACACTATTCCAGAGGTAGAAGAACAAATTAAAAGCTCAGATCACATGGTTTATTAAAGGAATTTAAAACAGTAAGAAGGAAGGATAAATAAAGTGAGTCAATATAGTTAAGATACAATCCAAGCATACTACTTGAATCCTGTGTACACAATGTTCACATATCTTGTCCCTCTCTCACCACATCAGCCTCTCGACCACTCCAGTGGAGCAGTTAAAAGAATTAGAGTTTAGATGTGAACAAAAGTGTTCATGAATTGAAGGTGTGCTAGGACAGGGATACACAATGGCAAGACACAGGGACAGGTACACTTAGTCACAACTAGTAAACAATTAACCTAGTGACTATCCATGAGTTTCATTTGTGGCTCTTAGGGAAAGGGCACACGAAACTAGAATCATTTAGTGACTCATCAAATTAAGACCTCACACATATTGAGTGTTCATATTTAGTGTACCCTAAATATTTAGTATCTCTTATATTGTGTATCATAAATATGGATGCACAGGTGCTTCATGTATACTTTAGAGTGACTCATGAATATTAATGATCTCTTGGTCCATTTATTCCTTCTACTTATTACTGATTTATACTTAACATGTCTTATGAGATTTGTATAGCTCATCTGTGTTCTTGTTGTCTATAGCAAAATTGGATATTCTCAAGCCAAAGAATAAATGCACATTACATCTATGAAGAAGATAAACAAAATCATGAGGTGTTTCAAGGCTGACTCAATATAATGACATTCTGAAGATTTGCCTCAGGTCTTATACACATACCCACTACTGTCACTTCTCTGTAGTCCTTAAAATACAAGTTTACAGAAACACTTTTTTTTAAAAGAAAAGCAAATGTTGTTCTCTTACAAATCTAAAAATCCATCTGCTCTTTTCCCCTGAATACCATTACTTAAAAACATTCTCTGTCTCTTTATTAATCGGAAGCACCTATTATTCAGCATAAAAGAACATGTGCCTCTGATTATCATGACTTGTACTTTCAGGGGAACTGTGACATAGTACAAAGGGCAAGGCTCTAAATTTCAGGAGGTAGGATGTTTTTCACCCTTCTGGCCCTAAATAGCTCTGTGACAATAGGCCATTTACTTCAACACTCTGAGCTCCTGTTTCCTCATGTGTAAGACTGGGGAGTCAGACTTGAGAATTTCTATGACCATATTGAATCCTGTAAAGTAGTTGCTTTTACCCACTCCTTCCCTTGGATTTGCCTAAAGGTCAGCAGTTTGGATCCCTGACACTACTTTTCCTGAGAGCCTTAAAAATCCTAAAATGAAATTCATAACCAAAAGCAAGTTCCTCACTCAAATATAACAATTTCACATATAAACAAGAAAGACAGTAAAAAATTATTTCAACATTTTGCCTTTCCACCACTGAAATATGGTTAATTTAACCTTTCGATTTTTAAAATCATGATTTGGATCACAGTTGAATAGAGCTAGCAGGTCTTTTTAACTCTGAAAAAGAAAATCAAGAAAAATAAATGTCCAGATTAGACCCAAGCTGTAATATAGATACAAGAGCTAACGGCCTTAAAGAGTCAACAGCTAACTTTTTTCAAATAAATAGTTATCACATCATCTCCACCTCATCGGGGACAGTTATCCCAAAGCTTTGTGGCTGTGTTTATCCTTGTTGTTAGATCACTCTCATGCATATCTCCCACTCTGGAGTTTAAAGCCAATTCCTATTGTTCTGTACCTAATAGTATCTGCTAACTGGGCTCTGCTGAATTACTCAACCAGATCTCTATTCAAATTACTCTTTTTGACACTAAAACATTCTCCTGCTTTTCTTTTTCCTTAAGAGGTTGTATTTTATAATCTTTTGATATTTTCCTTTTTGATATTTATTCTTTTCTCTGAATAAGAACTCTAAAGAAGTGAAGGCCAGAACTGCACTAATGCCCAGTGAGGGTTTGGTAAGTAATAGAAAAACAAGACGCTCAGAATCTTACAGACCACGTATTCCTCTGTCACATAGCAGCAGGTGGCAGCCTGCTCTCAGGCTGAGCACTCACATACTATGAGTGGGAGATTTGAAACCATGCCTGGCAGGATCCTACTTGTTTTCTTTGCCCAACTCAGAGCTCAGATTTTGACCCACTACTCAAAAAGATTGAAAACATTAAATTTATTTAAGACCTCATTTAGAAAATTTTCTTATGAAGAAATACATAACCTGGCTTCCCTACCTTCTCTAAAACGCAAACCAACGCTATATCCAATTTGCTTCATTTCTGGCTGTACTTCCTGTGTTAAACTGGGTATCATATATCCAGCTAGTACTCTCCTTTGTTATTTCTGACACCATCAGTAATAATCTTAAAACACTGGTCAAAAAAAGTTGCACAAAAGTTTACTGTATATAAAAGAGCTTCTTTACATAAAATTTTGTCTATCTCTATAGGAACTTTACACCTTTGACAAAAAAGGCATCATCATTTGCCTTCTTCAAATATTAACACATACACACAAAAAAACTCTTATCTTCTTTAATTAATTTATTTTAATTAGTTTCAAGTATACAGTACATTGGTTAAACATTATATAGTTCATAAAACAATCCCAACAATTGCTCCCTTCCTCCCCTGGCCTTCCACCTAGCCAACATGTTAATGCTAACTGCATTCTCTATGCTGTACTCCCCAACCCCATGATCACCTACCAACTACTAATTTGTACTTCTTTAATACTTCACCCCATTTTCCCAGCCTCCCCAAGTTCCCCCCACCCCAGTCTGTCACCAAATTGTTCACTATATTTGCAAGTCTGTTTTTGATTAGTCTGTTCTTTTTTGTTTCTTAAATTCCACATGTAAGTGAAATCATATGGTATTTATTTTTCTCTGTCTGACTTATTTCACTCAGCATAATAACCTCTAGGTCCATCCATGTTGTTGCAAATGATAGGATTTCATTTTTTTTAATGGTTGAGTAATATTCCATTGTATATATGAACCATAATATCTTTATCCTCTCTCATCTTTTAAAAGTATTTTCTAATTTGTAGACTATTTCTTATCCCGTCTCTCTACATTTTCAGTTAAGTTTTCACCAATAGAAATGTATATATGACATCAGAAATATACATGCACACTTGTGTGTATATGCGTGTATATACATATACACACACCTCTCTAAAAATAAGTCTGTGTCATGTGAGTTTCTGCAGTCATTGACTGTCACTTGTACTGGGTAAAGGTTCATGATGCTTCTGATATTTCTGTCTTAGAACTGCAAAGTTAAAAATGAGCAAACATCACAAATTCGCTTTGCCTTTTAAGAATTTTCTGGCATAGGATCAAAGAGAAGAAAAAGAAAAGCTCCAAGATAAGGCTTAAAACTAAGAAGCTTACACAAAAGCATAAGAATTGAAAAGTCTGTTTGTAGTTGAAATAAGTCTGACAACAACTGCTGCAGCCATAGAAACAAGGCCTCGGGTTAGTTTGAATTTCAGGAGTGAAAGAGAAGAACAGATGTTTCAGGTACCGAAAATGTATTTAGAATCTAAACTCTCCTCATCTTCCTGAGAACTGACCTTTAAAAAATCCACATTTCTACACACTTTATTTGAAGTACATAAACAAAGCCACAGAAAGGGGAGTTAGTCCATGGAGTGTGTCTGTTGAAATTACTTTTGCAATAAAGACAAAAGAGGAAAATTACTTAGGTTAATATAGAAAGCATGTACCATTTAAAGAGAAGTGTGATTTTAGGTTTTGCTAAGACAAATACAAAAAAAGAAATTTCCCTTTTTCAGAAAGGCTGCTTCATAAACAAAACATGAGCTTACCCACCACAGCCCAGGCGCCAGACATCTGTCACTTCACAGATGTCCCCTCAATAACTCACCCAAACAACGCTGCTCCTCTTCAGTCCATGAGAACAATGAGCTCACACTGATGAATTTGCCTCAGTGTCTGGGGAAAGACTACCGCCTGAAAGTCAAAATAGTAATTACAATTTACTTGAGAGTGAGCTTTTTCCTAAATGACTTTTTCTACATGCTTCCCAATGTATCTTTACAAATTTGTAATATGATTCTACAAATAACAGTTGGATGTTTGAGACTTTAAAAGTAAATTTTAGTAGCAGAGTTGAGGTTTGTTTGCGTTGTAATACATTTGCCATTTTGTGAAAACTCTCCTTTGCCACCTTTTGAGTTCATGGGGTCAGACCTTAAATATTCAAGATAATAATTAGGTTCCTTTTAAATTACAAGAAACTGGGCTAGTTAATCACCTACTAAGGAAACAATGTCCCACATTATTGCAAATCTTTGAAGCAATGGGCATGATTCACTAAAGCAATATCTTAAGGCAGCATATATAGAAAAACAATTCAGCTTGTAAGGTGCTTTTCTCGGCTCATTTGTAATTATGTCAGATACGTTTATCTCTTAGAAAAGAAAATATATTTCCATAGGTTGATCTCACAGTGGTATCAGTTCTCTGAATACTGCTGCCTTTAAGTTTCTGGAAGCAAGAAGATGCAGTTATGACAATAAAAAGTGCGTACCTTGATTCTCAATGCACTTTAAATATTAATCAGAAATTAGATTAAGAGAAAATTAGATATGAGTGTGTGGATGGATTCAAATGCATAAAGAAAATATGCTTGTATAAAAATATCCATAACTAAAATATGTATATTTCTGTATATATATTTATACACATTTCTATACATGCATGCTATTGCTAATTTGAGAATATTAAAAAAAGAGTTGTAAATTCATTTCCTTTAGAGTAAACTTTTGGAGCTTCCACCTCCAGACCTCAGTTTCAAGCTAAAATAGAAATCCTGAAGGCACTGGCCAACTCTTGTCTCCTTTTTGTCCCTGATGACTATGAGTTCTCAACAATGTTGAAGGAAAGAATGAGGAACTTTCTAAATAGCTGAGAAATGGCAAGCTTTTTTCAGTTCTAACTAGTTTCTTTAATTAGACTTTTAAAACCCAAATTTAGTTTCTTTTATTTTCTAACCTGTATATTATTCTACCTAAACTAGTGAAGTATTAGTTGGGGGAACTGAGAGAGTGGCCCCAGTATTCTTTACAAGGTGTATATTACCCTCCTTTTTGCAAAAGGAACTTGGTCCTGCGGCCTTGACTTGCTTAGTATTGATGTAAGATTTCCACAGATGATGAAGACAAGTCTGGAAGTTTGACTCATGAGCAGTTAAGCAGATAAACAGGTTATAGTTAGTTGTGTGTCTTAGATTCCCAGTTCACAGAGGTGCTTTGTCTTGATCTATTTTTTTTTTTTTCTTCCCACCAGAACTCTTGAAATCAGCTATCATAATCTACTCCCCAACCCCATGGAATAATTCATATTCTTATTTGTCCATGCAGATGACTTCCAACTTTTCAATATTCTGAGCTGCCTGCCTTGAAAATGAGTTTGCATGATATTATCGGTAATTTACCTTTGGACATTTTTTTGGCCCCATCCTACAAATAACATTCTTCATTATGCTTCTCCTTTGACAAATCTTAAAAAACTGGAGAGATGATTAAAGACTTAGAATAAAATAGAATATATAGAGAGAGAGATAGATAGAGAGATAGATAGATATTCATGAACATACTGACCAAATTTTTGAGTAATCATCACATCATATAATCTATAATCCACATATGAGTAATTACAGAATTTTGTTATAGAAAATGAATGAGAGAGGGGGTTTCTAACTACGTATTAGCATAGAAAAAATGTCTTTTTATGGCCAATACTTACACAGATATTTTGATAAGAAATCTCCATGGGAAATTAGAAGTATATTGAGCATTAACTATCTGTTTCATCTTTTCAGATCTATTAATGTGTAGGTATTATCTAACATTCACACTGTTGGTACAACGTATGATTAAGAGATGAAGACTGAAACTTGAAAATGTTCTTAAATTAGAATATTTAGAAAAATAATTAATAATAAATTAATTTGATTTCATCACAAACTGTTTTAAGAATCATTGTAAATCAATTTATCCATGCTTTTAAAACTATCATATTCTTAATATTTCTATGTACATCTATATGTCTATTTGTATATAGATATATACCTATCTATATATATATATACATATATAGATATGTATATCTATATAGATATATACATAGCAAGGTTTGAGATAATATGTGTATGGAGGTAGTTTATTTAAAGGACTAAATCATAATAAGGTAATTAGTACTTATGAGTAAATGAAATCTTAAAATTTCTGAGAGTTTGATATTTACTTAAACATCCCCCTCTTTCTAAAAGTTCACTTTACACTTTACGCCACTTCACTTTTACAAAAGACTTACATTGGTATCTATCTTTGCTAACCAAAATAATTTATTTTGTATTTTTATTACCAAGATGTATCCTAACATAATTGTTTCTTCACTTTCCATCATTTTGGATTATGAAATGTTTCATATGAACTCTCTACTTTTGGGATAGCAGAGAAAATTGTACCATATTTCACATCAGGAACCTAAGCTAAATTAGCTCATACTTATGCATCAATTAGGGAATCCGATTTTTAGACCTCTCAACAAGAGGAAATAGTTGCTCTTCCTTACCTATTACAGTTGACCCTTAAACAACATGGGTTTGAATTACATCAGTTCACTTATATGCAATTTTTTAAAATAAGTACTTACAATATTGTAAATGTATTTTCTCTTTATGATTTTCTTTTTAAATATTGTTTTTATATTAAATACAGTTGACATACAATATTATATTAGTTTCATGTGTACAACACAGTGATTAGATATATAACTACGATATGATCATGCTGATAAATCCAATACCCATCTGACACTGTACATAGTTATTACAATATTATTGATTATGTTCCTTATGCTACATTTTACATCCTCATGACTATTTTATAACTACCAATTTGTACTTCTTAATCCCTTCCCCTTTTTCACCAATCCTTCTCCAACTGCCCTCCCTTCTGGCAACCCTCAAAATATTCTCTGTATCTATAAGTTTGATATTTTTCATTTGAGTGTTTATTTTCTTCTTTAGACTGAACATACAAGGGGAATCGTATAAAATTTTGTCTTTGTCTGATTTATTCCACTAAGCACAATATCCTCTGAGTTCATCCATGTCCTCAGCATGAGACAGGACAGGCCATTTGTGTGAAAAAGCCACTGGAAGCAGCTCAGGTGGGCCCATAATTTGGGGGGTGGGGGTGGGGCTCAGTCTCAAGGAATCATTAGGGCAGGGCAAATGGTAATAGCAAGAAGACTCTGACATAGCACCTGCCTGACTGTGCAGGTTGGGTGAGGAGAGGGCTCAACAAAGGAACAATAGCTTTTGCCAGTATTTTTGTTTGCCCTTGTCCTAAAATTGTCCTGAAGAATAGTCCTGAAGAATTCCCATATGTTCCTGGCATCTTTCAAGCTGCTGCCCTAGTGCTGGAGCTCAAAGTAAGTGAGTCCATTAGTGAGTAAGACCATGCACAAGCTCTTTAAGAGGAATGCCTGGGACTCCAGCAGCACTTCATCTCACTCAGCCACAATCCTTTCTAGTTTTCGGAGCCAGAAGTTGTGGGAACTTCTCTTTCCAGGACTAGAATCCTGGGCTGGGGAACCAGGTGTGGGGCTGTGACCGTCGCTCCTCGAGGAGGGGATCTCTGCAGCTGAGATATCCCTCCTAATTTTTAACTGCCACTTTGGGGTTTGAGGCTAGCCGATTGGCACCTCTGCCCCTCCTATCATTCTCAACATGGCTTCTTCTATATGTCCTTAGTTATAGGACTTCTGCTCAGCTAGACTTCAGACAATTCTCAATGATAGTTGTTCTGTAGTTTAGTTGTAATTTTGATGTGATCATGAAAGAATGCAAGCACAGCATTTACCTGCTCTGTCATTCTGACCAGAAATCTTTTTTATAATTTTTAATAACATTTTATTTTCTCTAGCTAACTTTGTTGTAAGAATACAGAATATAATACATATAGCATACAGAATTTGTGTTGACTGTTTATATTATCAGAAATGCCTCTGGCCAATCATAGGTTATTAGTAGTTAAGTTTTGGGAGAGTTAAAAATAATATGGACCTCTCATTGCATGGGAGTTGGCGCCCCAAATCTCCATGTTGTGCAAGAGTCAACTATACTCACACAGGGCCTACCTATTCACATTACAAATTCAATAACAACAACAAAAAAATAATTTCATAGTAATGTATTATTTATTTCTATATTTTTCCAATACCTAACAGAATTTTGCACATATTTTGCACATAACACACTTTTTTAATTTAAACTATGTAGACTATATTTCTGCATTATTCCAATCAATAGTTATTCAAGGAGAAAAACACTGAAATCATGTTTTCTAATAATTGTTCACTGAGTTATGGCTGTTTTGTTTTTTTTTTTTCCTTCTAGAGAGAAGTTGTAGAACATCTGGGTCTTGCCAGATGCTTCTGTTATAAATAGTGTTAAAGATTTTTTGCGATGAAAATTATGTGATTATCTCCTTGGGGAGTCTAATCTTATTGTAATCACTCTGCATGCAGTTCATTTTAGCGAATATTTATATTCACTATCAAGATTTAGTCTTTATCAGTAAACAATTGTTTAGTTGTATAAATGTCCAGGCAATAAAGCAAACTAGAAATATGCCAAGCTCCAAACTCCACATTTATTCTCTCTTCTATATCTAATTTTATCTAATTTCATTAGACAAAATGGCGATTTACTACTGATATAATTTCAGATGAATTTAATAAAAATATGATAAAATATAGATTACATATAAACAAAAACAAAAACTATTCAACTAATACCTTTGTAAAATGACTTTATGTCATATAATTCTTTTAATGAAGTATTGAGAGTATTTTTTAAAATTCATAATTTTTTAAAGCCATCAGCGGGTAGCTAAGTCATAATTCAACTAATTTATATAACTCTATCTTATTTTTGCTAAGTAACTTAGCAAATTTAATGATCATGCTATTGTCTTTGTGTTTTCTTTTGGAATGTGCAATGTATGTATGATCATGAGTTTTTTAATTCTTGTCCTTGGAGTAAAAATTACCTCATTTTTTTTTTTTATATTTTCATTCTGTCCTTTAGTTCCATTTCAAGAAAACCAACACATTGATGTGACAAAATTAGTACCACCTCCTTGAATTAAGAAAAATTGCAATTTTAAAGGATTTTCTCCCAGAGAAGTATGAGAATAAAATAATATGACCAAATTTTAGATGAATGCTCCTTGAAATGATATGAGCATATTTTATCACGGGTATTTTTTGTCTATGTGCTTAAAACATTTAATATTATCCACAATTTGCAATACATCACTGTACAAAAAATAAATGTAATTGACATATAGTATCCCTATAACATCAAGGTTCTTTTGTAGCTCCACATTTTGAAACATAGTGTCAATGACCACTAGAAGGAACACTGAACATTCCAAAAGGCAGGAGTAACTGACCTGGAGTGAGTATTAAAATCCCATATATATCTTCGATTTGCTCATTCTGTGTAATTCCTATATGTCTTTTTTGGCTTAGCTGAGGTAAGGGCTAGGGAGGTAAGGGCTGGGAGTCTCATTTCTGCTTAAAATTATTAATGTCATAAAAAAAGTTTCTGACTATGTCACACATCTCCCCAAGATCCAGGTTGCTCATCTACTAAATGGCAATAGTATCTACCCTTCCTCAAGTGTGTAGTTATTGTAAAGCCCCAGTAATAGCTAGACTACTCACTAGGTGTCAGGAGTAATTTTAAAAGCTTTACAAACTCAGGACTTCCAAAACATGTGCCTCCAGTGGGTTTCAGGTATTTCCAAAGATAATGATCTTCAAGCAGACTCAGGGTAGCCAGGTGGATCCTGGGACAATCAGAAACCTCATATTGGACCCTCTGGACTGGACCTACCATGAACTACTTCATCATTTCATCACATATGCTTAAAAATAGTGAATTTTTTTTTATACCATGAAAGGAACTAAAATAAAAATGAGAAGCACTGATTAATTGATTTGATTCTCACGATAACTTTATAAAATGCATATTATCATTATTCTCATTTTACAGACATATGACTTGAAGCTCAAGAATATATAGGATTAAGTAAGTGATAAATTTTAGAAATAATTTTATGAAATATTTTGAAAGAAGCAAATAAAATTATTGTTATCTTTATTAACAGACTTATTATGCCAATATCAAAAGATTTTTAAAGCACAAAACAGAGAACAGTTAGGCTTACACCAATGTCTGCTAAGGCTGTATGATATGAATATTGCATGACCATCCTTCCCAAGGAGCTAGATTTGATGACTGCTTTTACGTCTCTTTAAATCCTTTGCATTATTGAAATGTGATCAACCATAACTTATCCAATACAGTGATTCCTCTAAGCAATATTATTACATATTCCAAAATCTATAGTTGACTACAAACAACAGTGGACTCTGTAGATAAAATGCAAATAAGCAATTCAATTTGAGGAAATAGAAGGGGAATAATACTGACCTATCATTTTTTCCAAAACAAGTTTATATTTTAGTTATTCCTTTTCCAAGTTGACAAGATACAATTCTAATATTACCTGAAGAATATATTGATACTTCAAAACCAACCTCACTGACCTGGCTTCAAGGCCTTAGATAACCTGATTTTGAATTTTCTTTCTGCCTTAATTTGCCTCCTCATTTTTGAACATTCATTGAATTTAAAGGTCAAACAGCACAGTGAAGGTTTTTTAATACTTCTTGGGAGGGTGGGGAGTGTAGTTTTATTTTCCTATTTCAATTATAAACTCCTAGACAGTAAGTACATGCATTTAGCTTTATAGATTTCCATCTTATAAAATAAAGTATAACAGACACTCAGTAATTTTTACAGATTCAATTATGTGTTTATGCTACAAAAATGTATTACACAGGTCCTGTGCTAGCGACTAGGAAAATAATAGTGATCAAGTTAGATAAAATCACTTCTCTTGTAGAAGTTACATAAGATGAATTTCTAATTTAGTGTGGTATGTATGGGAAAGTACAGCTTGCAGTTAGCTCAAAAACAAGTGAAAAGAGAATTCACATGGAGTTGCAAACAGGATATGTGTGGAGGATGAACAGGTGTCAGAAAAGCCTTTACAGAAAAAAAAAAAAGATATATTTAAGTTGAGTCATAAAATGAAAGTTAGCTAGGTAAAGAGGTTGAGAAAGAAGTACGGTTATAGAAAATGTGAACAACAGGCAAAGATCCACGCGTTAAAGAGAACAAACACTAGATAAAGCAAATTAATTTAATATGATTAAAAGATAGAGAATGGGGCCAGAGGTAATGGGAATTTTAATACTTTCATAAATGGGAATTTTAACACTCTCATAGTAGCACTAAGAAGATGTTGAACATTTTAAGCAGAGTAGTAACATAGGTCAGATATTCAGATTTTAGAAAGGTTTCTAGCTATAGTATGGAAAAATGACTGAAGGCAGCAAAAGTCATGGTTAAGTTCTAATGAGAGAACAATTTCACATTGAACTAGAGCTAATTGATGAGCTTGAAATACATTAAAGAAGTAGAATCAACAGATCTTGGTAACTGAGTTCTTCAGAGAGGAAGGGTTAAAAAGTGTTAAGAGTCTTATATAATTTCCTTATTTCTGGCATGGGCAACGAGGTGAATAGTAATTCTGTTCTCTTAAATTCATACTCTAGGAAAAGGTCCATAGTAGATAATAAGTTCTGTTTGGGATGAATTGTTTTAAAGTACCAACAAAATTGTCACTAGAAACGTCCCATAACTATGTGGAAACACAGGTCTGCAGCTCAGAAAAGAGAGTTCAGTCAGACATATAGTTTTGGGAGATATCAGCATCCATTTTGCCTTTGAAGCTATGGGAGTCATTAAGCTCATTAAGGAAAAGTGAGGTGCGAAGAGGGCCTAGCACATGAGACAAGTTACATTGATGGCACTTGCAAAGAGAATGAAAAGGAGAAGCTAGAACAGGCTAAAATCCGGACAATGATATTGCCTTAGAAATTCTGAAAAAGTAGTGTTTTAAGGAGTGATGAGCCGTGTTACATGTTGCCAATGGGTACAAGTTATGAAAACAGCACATTATATTTATCAAGAAGATGCTATTGGTGTCTGTGATTTAAAAAAAAAAAAAGTTTCAGAGAAATGGTGGGAGATGAGAAAATATTCAGCAAGTATGACATCTCTTTTATGAAATTTTTCTGTAAAGAAGACAGATAAATATCAAGTACAGATAAAAGAGACTATGGGACAGAAAGACTATCATTTTTTAAGACAGAAGAGACTTGAAGATGTTTGAATCTCATAGAAAATGTGCAGGAGCATGGGAAAATTTGAAGCTACCAATAGAAGGAATATAATCAATAGATCTGTGTTCCTAAGAAAGCAGAACGAATGGGATTCATAGATCAGGTAGAGGGACTGGCCTGGAACAGAAAGTGAAGAAACTCTTGAAGCATAACAAGAGAGAAAGTGAAAAGAATGGTTTACAGATGTGAGTGAGCCTGTGGCTCTAATGGCAAGAGGCTGAGGGAGTTCCTTCAGGTGTTAGCTGATGTTGTCACATAATAGAGTACAAAGAGAGAAGTGAATGTTAGAAGAGTTTAATGGAAAGAGAAAATATAGGGATAGAAACCAGGGGTTCCCAAAATATTTAAGAACAAGAGAGTTGGGAAAACTGAGAAAAATATGAGGGAGGAAGCTATAGTCACAATTGAATAAACTAATTATTTCAGAGTGAGACTGTGCAAGTGATGGCAAGGAGTTAAATCTAGCTATGACAGTAGATTCATGAAATTACATGGCAGTGCAGGTCAATGGGGTTAAGCGAGAAGAACTGAGAATCCAGAGCTTTAGATGGTTTATTTCATAAGTAACAATGCTACTCAAAATTATTTTGAGGATTGAAATATAGAACACATCTAGAAATTTAAAAGTGAAGGCAGAGGAAAAAAGGTAGATGCTGTCGGCTCATTTGGTCCTTAGGTGCAGCAGTTCCCTAATGGATACAGGAGTATCTCTCAGAAGCAATGAGCTGTGGACACTTTTACTGTTTGTAAGTCCCAGGCTAATTGGCCAAAGGATTTTTCTGTCTTCATATGAACAAGCAGGGAGAATGCTCTGGAAGGAATCAGTCATGGTCTGCTTTATGTAGTTTGGGTTTAACATACTGGCTCTCTGAGAAGGTGATTCAGCCTATAAACTCTTGGTGGAAAAGGCTGAAGTACAGATCATTGCCTAGTCTTTTGATGAGAAACTTCCTAGATCAAAGGAAAATACAATGACATTTCAGCCATGGTTTTAAGGATTTTTAGCTTTTATAAATTTAAATAATTCCGAACTAGCCTTATGTCTACATGTACAATGAATTTAAACCACTTGTGTTTGGACTAACAATAAATTAAGATAGTTAACATTATTCCAAACAATTAGAGGAATCATCAACATGAAAGATGTTCATTGTGCATTATTCAGAATCGTGTACAAACAATAATTTGATGCTACTTTTTATGTGTTTGGAATAAGCTCATTGTTTTCTCCTCTGACAGAATTTTTTTTTTAATTTGAATTAGAAGAATTTTTTTAAAATTTCATTTTCTTTCCCAAAGCAAGCTACATACCATTATCATAATTAAATCTTGTTAGCCTTTTTGAAGTCTGCCTTTTTTTTTTTTTTTTTTTCCATTTTACTGGATGTGCTAAAATATGGAGCAGAATACTGTCTTTGGTGTTTTAGAGGAAAATCTGGTGCTAATCTGGAGAGGACAGTTAAATTTGCTAAGTGTTAAAAGATATTTTGTGTTCTCTCCACATTTTTTTTTTCTTTTTTGCCCCTACCAGGTTTATCACATGAGGATTTGTTAAGTAGAGTGTCATATGAACATGAGTTTACACTTACGGCTTCTTTGTAAATTCTTAAGGTATAAACATTCTGCTTCTGACTCCATCTGAACTTATCAAACATTGAGAAAGTTATCACCATATAATTATTTTAAGATTTTTATCTCTACAGTCAGGAACATTGATTTTACAAATGTGTGATTCCTTTTTCAGCCTGAAAAAGTCTTATAAATGCTTGGTTCAATTACAGGAATCAATGTCATAGTTTATATATTTAGATGGTGTGTCTTTATTAAAAACATTATGAGAATTTCTTGATGTTCCAAATGAAAATACTCCCCAATTTTTATAATCTTCAAATGTGTAATCAACATGTATTTTCCATATCATTTGGAGAAATTCTGGAATGAAGATTTGTCTGGAACTACAAGAATTAATAAAAATAGAGTTGTTAAATACTGCCAGTCTCCAGACAGTTTTGCCAATCACAGATATGTAGAAGTGTGATAACTTCATGCTTATCTTTGAGTTATATTCTTCTCACTTCAAACTAATTTTAAGAAATGCTTCTTATTTAAAAAGTCTTCACAAAGGATACTTTCTCAAAAAATATATTCATCCTTTGTAAGGCCATAATCATGGAGAAAATCTACTTGGCCATAATATATATATATATTATTTGTGTGTGTGTGTGCGTGTGTGTGTATATATATATATATATATATATACACAAATCTATGCACCCTAGTCACAAATCAGAAGCCTAGTTAAGTTACAGGGTGTCTTAAAACTTACTGGAGAAAGTGGAGTGGGTTCAATAGTACCTCATATTAGATGTTCTCAATACCCCAAGGCTAATCTGCAGAGAGTATGGCTATTCCAAACTAGTGCAACTCTGAAAAATTCACTTTTTATGGACCCAGAATGTGCCTGGATCAGGAAATCTGTTTTCAACTGGCTGTGGACAAGACCAATCTCTTGGAAAATAACAAAGTAGCCTTTTAAAAAATATTTTTCTCCCCCGACTCCTCTCCTCTCCTCTCCTCTCTCTCTCCTTCCCTCCCTCCTTCCCTCTCTCCTTCTTCCCCTTTATCCCTCTCCTTTTCTTTTGGGGAGGCATATTCCCTCATTAGTCAGTATTCTCTTCCTCTACTAGTAGTGTCATTTTGCATTTTCTTCCTTCTCCAAATAAAATTGTTAATTGTATCTGACATCAGTTGCATATATTTCAACATAACTTTGAGTTTATAGGTAAACTTTCCCAGGATTTTGACAATTGAGGCACAACCTCCAGATTTCCTACTGTGGTCAGAAACTTACAGAATTAATACATTTTCATCTCTTTTTGTAAAAATTTTAAATATAATTAGCATATAACAAAAGAATACAATAGTAAGCAGTAATACTAACTTTCCTTAGACTGGTTCCCTAATAATAACGAATATTTAAAATGTCAAGTAACATTCAGATAAATAGCAGGAAAGTGAGTAGATGATTCTTTTCACAACTTTCATCTTGAAGTAAAGCAAGAGATGGGGGTTAATAGAAGTATTTCATATAGTTTGCCATGAGATGTTTATGCTCAATAAATTGTATCATTAGAATCAATATTATTAATATTTTTGCAAAGAAAACAGAATCTCCAGAAAGATGGACCATACAGAAAAAAAGTACCATAGTGAACAAGCATCTAATTCCTGTTGTGTTGGCTTGCTTAGAAAGGATTTTTTTTTGTTTCATTAAGCAAGAGACAGTAATCTGTTTTTGAATATGATAACTTACTTTCGCATATGCTTTACATAAACGTATTAACCCCCATTATGTTTTTTATTATTCTAGTATATTTTAATCCTAATCTGCAATTGTGAACCACAGAGGTACTCTAAATATTAAAGTAATACTGTTTTTGAAAAGTGACTTAAGTTTTTAACTGTATAAGGAATACATTATAAAATATTAAAATAGCATTTGATAGTTTCTTAATAATTGAAGAGTAAAAATATCCAATAAAAAAGTAATCAATACAACCCAACTTTTATAAAATAGGAAATGTGTTTCCACAAAAGGTTAAAGAATATGAAATGAAGAAACACATTATCTCATTTTGATCATCTACAACAATTTTACATCATTCAAGCAATGGGCTACCATTAATCTACACAAGATATTGTCCTATAGTAAGCATAAAAACCTGTTAGAACATTTGCCGGAGTCTTTTTTTCCCCCAGACTCACTTACATTCATATTTATAATTTCTTGAACAACTCAATTTTTTCATAATGTTTTATGCCTTTAAAAAAAAATCTATGAAAAGTGGTATCATCTCAACTTACAATGATGGATTTCTGTCCTGGTATAATTCTATTTGCATGTAAAATACTATTTCTACAAGAGAACTGCTTAGGTCATGTCTTAGGGATCTGACAAAACTATTCATACCTATAGATATGCAGTACAAATGGTCCTTGATTTTCTTCTAATGCTCTTGAATATATTAAATACAAATTAGCAGCTGTACCTGCTAAGTCACCTATATAACTCTGCCCAAGTTATGCAACCTCTCTGTGCCTCAGTTTCCTCATCCATTAAATGAAGTTAATAATAAATACCTACACTACATGATCATTATGAAGGTTTAACCAGCTGCACATAAAGGGCTTAAAAAAATGCTTAGTAAATAGTGCTCAATAAATATTAGTTATAATAATCATAAAAATATTATGCTTCTTTATTCTTTCTCTGCTTCTCAACATTGGGAAGACTGTGAAGGTACTACTATAAAGGTCTTATAGAGGACACAGCTGATGAGTGGAGAGGAAAAGACAACTGCCTATCACTCTTACTCAAGTAGTGGGAGCTGAATTCCATCCTTCTTTCTTCTCTTCCACCCCTGGTATCTCTTCTCTTCCCTCCTTTCATTAAGCTCTTTATAAATTGCAAGTTGGCAGCTACAACTAGCAGAAGTAAATGATAAGAGAGGAAGGGAAACCTGTTCCGCTACTTCCTCCCATATGATTTCTGCTCTTATTGCCCTTATTCCTGACATCCTGGTATTAGTCTCTTCATCTTAGCAAAAGAAAGAAAGAGAAAGGGGCAAGAGAAACCTGTTCTGCTGTCTCAGAAGGCTGCTGAAACTTCTCCCTCTGTTCACTCCTAGAAGTGCTCCCAGCCAAAAACAAGACTCACTGAACAGTGGTGAAAACAAAGGAAATGAAGGGTCAAGGCAGTTGAACTTCACCTAGCCATTGATCCACCTGGAGTCCTCTAGGCCCAACCTTCAGGTTTTCAGCCCTTTCTCAGGACTGAGTTCTGCCTCTCATTCCTATTATACCAGTGGGATCCTCTGCCCCTATTCCAGAGCTCTTTGCTCTTGTCCAGGAAACATTATTTCAAGAAAGCGGAAGCATTTGGAAGCCATCCTACTCTCAACAGTGATAACTAGAGAAAAGAGAAAACTCCACCATCCTGTTTACAGGAATGAAGAGAGGCAGGTGTAGTGCTGGCATTCCATACTGGAACTCTGAAATGTTTTCCTTTTATTGTAACATGGCTAATATGCAGTTAAATCTTATAACTTATTAATATTTTTCTCCATAGAGGTGTGAATATGTTTGTTCTTGAGTTACATAAAAAACTGTAATGGAATCAGACTACCTATGCAAAACTAATTTTGAAGGGAAAAATACATTTCATGTTCCAACAAATTGAAGTATTAATAAACTTTGTGACAAAACTCATTTTTGAGATGAGAACTCTCTATATACATAACATAATATGCCATGACCCTCCCTCCTCTTAGGTCCCATGGCATAAGACAGCATAATACAAAAGCTTTTGGTTTAATTTGTTTCATTTTGTTTATAATTTTAGTAATTTTTTTGCCTGTAATTCAAGATGTACATACCCACTACTGAGTTCACCAAAATTATATTGACAACTCTTTTTTAAGTAATCCAATTGCCTCACAAAAATTCGTATAGTGTAAATATGCATAAAATGAAAATTCTTCCTCCTCTAAAACTCTAAGCTCCTTATTTTCAGAAGTAATCTCTGCTACAAATCTCTTTAGCAGTGGACTTCTATAATAAATTTTAAGACAAATCTTTCTAATAGTTTTAATAAGGTTTTTTAGAGAGACACAGATACACTGCAACCAGTAGCTCCCAAAAACTCCTCCAGAAAATACAAACTTTTAATTTAGTTTTATGCTTATCTCTTAATCAGTACATCCCTTGGCAAAATACTGCCTACACTAGAGGTTTCTGTGGTGCTTGGTTATGTCAGTTAAGGTCTTCAGCATTTCTATCTCCTTGGTTCGGACTTGTCCATGACCCAAATTATCGTCAGGCTTATCAAAAGTCAATAGTGTAGTGCTGATACAGCAAAGTTTCTGATAATCTCTCCATAGCTGTCATATGAGTGTACTTTAAGAAAGTAAATCAGCACACAGAAGGGTCATCAGCACAAAGCAGTAACTGAAGGATATCTGAAAGTTTTCAAGACAATGGAATTAAAAGTTCCCATTAGACAACAAGCATATATAACACTGGCTGGATTTAAATACACCTTTGGATGGCGGCTTAAATGAAACTAAGATTGCTACAGTAAATTTTCTTTTTGTGTAATGGGGGAGTTGATAAAATGAAGCTGGTAGATGATCATATGACAAACTCAGAATCTAAATTAATTCCTAGCCAGAATTGTCCAAGAATCTTTGGACAGGCCAAGGGCAATACAGTTCCTTCACCTTCTATGAATTTCTTCTCAGTCATTGCTCATGGTTCTGAGGCATCCAAGTCTTCTATACTTGGCTAATATTTTTCTGTATTTCACAAATAAATTTTATATATTCATTCATTCTAAAAGTATGATTTTAGTATCTATGAGCAAGGTTCTCTTCTAGGTACTAGGGGTATATTTGCATCCCAACTAACAAAGATCTATGCTCTCATGGTATCCACATTCTGATAGGAAGAAACAAAAAATAAATGATAATAAATAAGAAGATTCTATACTATATTAGAAGTTTATAAGTGCCATGGAAAAGGTTTAAAAAATAGAGTAGGGTAAGGGCTTTCGGAGTGATGATGGTAAGTAATAATCTCATTAAGATATTAGGCATGGAATGTGTTATCTTTCCCAAATGTATTTGAATATTTATAAGACAATACTCCATCTCCCCCCCAAAAATTATTTAGTGAAAAACAAAAAGAAGAAAGAGGAGGAGGAGGAGAAAGGAAAGAAAAAGAAGACCACTAATGGTTTAATTTTAGGCATTGCTTAAGAAGATATTCCAGAGGGTGCTTCCCATAAGCCTCTCACATTATTCTGCAAGCACAATCTTTTTAAGCACAAGTCAATGTTTGTGTAATATGATTCTGGAAATTGTCAGGACAAGAAATATTGAACAAAAATTTATGTAATGCTTAAGCATCAGATATTTCTTAACAGTTACTATGAGTCGGGCACTATGGAAGTAGTTGAGACACAACAGTGAACAACACAAATGTACAAGCATTAAGTGCTATACTTCAGACAATAATAATTATAAACAAGTAAGCTATCAGCATATTATATAATAACAATTGCCATCAGAATAAAAATAGAACTGAGTAAAAGAGATCAGAGTGTGCAGTAAGTTGGAGTTATTTCAGCTTTATTTAGAGTGAGCAAAGTGGGCCTACTGATAAAGAGAAAGAATCAGAGGAGGTGAATATCACACTTAGATTCTGAAAACTGGTAGTGGAAGTCCTCTAGCTTCTTAAGGAATTTTATATCCTTTGATCATTTACTATATCTCTGACTCAAAAGAATTTTGACTAAGAATTTGTTAATGATTACTGTATATAAGATGATACTATATTACTTATAGTCTTTTTGTTATCATTATCTTATAAATCTTGTGCAAATATTGTATTTTAAATCTCTTATATAATTCCCTATCAAACAAAAGAGCTAATGTGGCATAGTTCCCAATAGAGCTGATTATAATGATTATGTTTTCTTTCCTTTTTCAGTACTATATATATTTAGGAAATAACTGAAAGCTAATATAAATGAGAATAAGTGCTCTAATTCCAAAATGACTTTTTGCCTGCTTCGTATCAGGCTCATTGACTAAAAAATAAAATAAAATAAAAATATAATTAAATTGTTTTAAAATATAAAAATTGTTCCAATAACAATAAAAGAAGTTATGCTATTTTTCAAAATGTGGCTTGTATTATAGTTAAGCCAATCTGAATAGAATCTGTCAGATAATTTTGTAATAAACTTCATTTGTTCAGCAGACTTTATGTAGTATCATGTTCATTATCCAGAATAATAGTCATCTTTAATATGTCACAGATCTGATCAGCTATGACATTCATTCCCAAAGTTTAGCAAAATATACTAACAAGGTTTAGGCTTTAGGAAGAAAGAGATGTCTAGGTGATTAGAAGAGATTTCTTTTCATTTTTCTTAAACCAAAATCAAATTCCAAGGTCACAAAAATGCTTAAATATTATCTAAATATTAACCTTGACTTGTAACCTAGAATCTTCCTCCAGGTGAAATTGTAGAGCAGAATTTTAAAAACTCTGTTTCTCAAAATAGAAATTTATGAAGAAAAGTAGTGCCTATGGACATATGAAATTGGGGACATTGGTTTTAAACACCATTGCCAGGTTCCTCTGCAAGATTTCTGGGTAATTTTAGCAAAATGTAGCCCCAAGAGATTGATATAATTAGCAATGCTCTTTAGCAAGCTGTTTTTCATGGAATCATTAGTGTTGCAAAACCCTATTCACAGGAACATTTTTTAGAAAAACCTTACATAAAGGATGAAAGTAAGAATAGTTATAGATTGCAAACTCTATAACAGGTGCTAGCCACATCACTCACTATATTCTTATCTCCTCTACGTATTTGTCAGAAATCTTTTGTATGCAAATGCAGACACCCAATTTACACTGCTTTAAGCCTTCTACAAGAGTTTCCTGTCAAATGGAAGTGAAATCACAGGGCTAGAACATTTGGCTGAATTCAGGCATTCATCCGGGCCTCCAGACTCAGTCTCTTGCTCTCCTCATCCAGTTTTCCTGGTTCACTTCCTTGTTAAATATCTTCTCTTTGGAAGATTATCACTCAGCAAATTCATACTTACCTCCCCTGAGCCTCCTAGTTTAGCAGAAAAATACTTCTCCTCCTATATTATTCTATGAAATTTCCTTAAATCTGTTTGGCTTTGCTTTGGTGAGGTACTCATTCTCATATCAGTCTCTCAGTGGTCCGGAGGATGGACTTCTCTGATCAGAGTTTGAGTTGTGGGTCCATCCAAGAACTGGCACAGAAGGGAAATCAAGCCCATGGCCTCCTCATGGTCAGAAAGTGAAAAGGTCACTGAGGCACTGGCTCCTGTGGAAGTGGAGATAAAAGAACTGGCAAAGAAAAAGGAAAAAAAGATGGCTACAATTCTAAATTGTAATACTAGCTGAGGAAAAAGTAAAAACAAACTCTATCTTTCCTAAGAAAAAGTTTATTTTTAAAATATTGACTAATCCCTCATTT
This sequence comes from Pteropus vampyrus, assembly GCF_000151845.1. Taxonomy (NCBI): domain Eukaryota; kingdom Metazoa; phylum Chordata; class Mammalia; order Chiroptera; family Pteropodidae; genus Pteropus; species Pteropus vampyrus. The sequence continues at coordinate 4,716,384 of NW_011888878.1, forward strand.
AGCATATAACTTTACTAAAGTATTTGCTAGAGAGTACTTATCTATGTAACAGATTATTTCCTATATTAGACTCTCGACACCCTGTACATATCCCTCTGCTCCCAAGATCATCATGTGATATTCTAAGGGCTTGTCTGCTGCTGATTCTCATCGTTGGAGACCTTGAAGATCAGGATTTGGTCCTACTCATCTCTGAACACAGTGCTCAGCACAGTGCCTGGTGCACTGTAAACATCCTGTGCCTACTGAACTAAGAATTTTTGAGGCAGGGAATGTGCCTTATTAGCCCTCTTTCCTAGGCTGGCAAACAAATGCTAAGAAAATATAAGACAATAATTCAGAAATAGTCTCAGCACTTTTGGTAAGTACATTCATTTTATATGCTCATGTGAAAACAGAATTTGAACATCATTACAATGAGACTACTGCTGAGAGAGAGAGAGAGAGAGAGAGAGAGAGAGAGAGAGAGAGAGAGAGAGAGAGAGAGAGCGCCAAATCTGTGACTTTTAGATTCCTAGAAGAAACTGAATGTAAATAATCTATTTGAAATTGTAATCTTAAATCTGTACTGCTCAATTAAAGTGTGTTAAAGGAATAAGAGATACAAATATTTTTACTATTAGTCTAAATTTTAAAAATTACAATGCAATGTATTGTTCGAAATTATAAAATGACAGAAAACCAAATGCATGATTTGGCTCAGATTGTGACAAAGGCTGCTTGTTGCCCCCCCAAAGTCTGTGTTCCCTTCTTCTTCAGTAATAGAAATCTCAAATTTCAGCTGGGCACATGGCAACATCAAGTACAAATTATACTTTCTAGTTGATCATTCAACTAAGTATATCCAGATGACTAAGTCTGGAAAATGATGTGTACCTATATGTACATCTTCTAGGAAATCTCTTTAAAGGGTTGGGATATGGCCCATCCTTTTCCTGCTCTCTTTCCCATCATCTGGAATATTTTTTTATGACTAGAATCAGAGTAGTCATGTTGGACCATGCAATCCTTGACCACACTTGGCAAAGCAACAAGTCAGAGGGAGACCAACTCCCTAATATCATGGACCATAATATCCATATCAGCTCTGGACCTCCACCTCTGGACTTTCATGTAAGAGAGAAAAAGAAAAACTCTGCTGAAGCCACTTTTATTTTGGGGTTTCTTGTCATTTTCAGGCAGACATCATAATTCCATTCCATTAATGAAAATAAACAGAAACTCGTTATACACTGGCCTGCCTTGATCATCCTTTCCCTTTTTTTCTGGTCAGTTTTCTTTCTAACTTGTTGAATATTACGAGCAGTAAGGTTAACAATAGCACTTCACCCAGAGCAAAAATATCTCTCAAGGGAGACTATAGCAGCACTGACGGGATATGAGCCTTTAGCACCAAACCACCCAAGCCAGATTAATTGATTTTTCTTTCCCCTTACTAAAAAGATTTTAAATAGTTCTGTAATACCATTATCAACCCGCCACCTTATCTGACATGTGTCCTTCCTTCAAGGCCCTGTTCAAACTATAGCCCTCTTTCTCCTCAGCCCAGTCCAAGGTAACCCAGCTACTCCTCATTCTCTGTACCATTTATTTGGCACACTTCATATTTTATAGAGAGGAGTGGATGGCTTCCTTCTTCTTTCTACTTTTAATGGTTTAGAATCAGATGGTTTAGCTATTTATTTACAGTCTTCAGAATAGGTTAAAAAGTGAATAAAGATGGAGAGAAGGGATTTTGAAGTTTCATGTTTCAGCTAATTACAAAACAGAGTACTATAAAACCCTTTTCTTCTTTTGATAAGAAAATTGAAATTAATTTCATCAACGAATACCATGGCTTCTCTGACAAGGTTGCAGCGTTTTGTTTTAAGAACTTTTATTTGATATGCACCAGACTCATATTCATTGCAATAAGAACACTCAACATTCAGAATCTAGAATCTAGCATCATATCGATTCTACGAATATTTCCCAAATATTTATTCATAATATACTGTAAGATCAATATATAACCTAGAGAAATTAGACTTAAATATTCTTGAACCTCTAATTCCAAGTAATAAGAATGACATTGGACATCATTTTCAATCATTTTTACTGACTTCAAAAAGCAATCTCTTGAAACAGATGAAGAAATGGAGACTTACATTATTTCCCCATGTTCTTCCTAGTTGATAACAGCAAAGTAAGAATAAGAGCTCTTATGTCCTGGTTCCTGGCCAGAGTGGCATCAGCAACAAGTCATCAAATACCAACAATTGCAGAGCCCTGGTCACCAATATTCAACTTTTCTTCCCACCATTGTTTGTCTCAGCCTCCTCTGGGGATAAGACCACCCTCTAGCAAG
>NW_011888878.1:4719875-4735998 GCF_000151845.1 Pteropus vampyrus
TTTTCAATTTTTCTCATTGAATTCACTCTAGTGAATTTGCTCCTCTACCACTTCACCAAAATTGCATTACTAAATCACCAATTAACTCCATGTTGCCAAAAATAAAGGTCAATTCTCATTTCTCATCTTATTTGACTTTTCAATAATATTTTCCACAATTAATCACTCTCACCTTTTCTCTTTGATGCAATTATCTCTTAGCTTAAAGTATAACATATTTGGCTAATATTTCTTCTATCTTTTTGATGCCTTCTTCTCAGTCTTTTTGCTGAACTATCTTCCTCATCTTTACCCTAAATGTTAGAGTGCTCCAAGTCTCAGACTTTGATTCTCTTCTCTTCTATCTATACTCACTTGTTAGGTGGTCTCAACCTAGGGCTAAAAATAAAACAAAACAAAACAAAAGTGAAATCATATTTCACTACTTTGCTAAAAACTCTCTTGTAACTTTGTCTCACATGGAGTGAAGGTGAACATTCTTACCAGGATCAACAGTTCACTATATGACCTGGCTTTTTATCCATGACCTGACTCCCATCTTCTATCAATGCTCTTCTCTTTAGATGGTGCATCTTACCTGAAATGTCAACCCATCTCATCTTATCTCTCTTCTCTGCTTTATTGTTCTTTTTAGTTTTTAGCACTATATAATATAGTATATAATTTGTTTATCTTGTCTATTATCTGTCTCTCTTATTTAAATATAAACTAATATAGCCAAAGGTGGTTGTTGTTGTTATAGTTGTTGCTGTCTGTTTTGTTTACTACAGTAACCTAGAGCAATGTCTCACACTTAATAATAAACATTTAGTAAATCTTTGTAGAAGGAATAAATGACGCATTGCCCTGTGATCTCACAATGGCTCAGTACTTTACACATTGTTCAGAACAGGTCCACCTGTTCTTGGCTGTGACCCAAGCACATTTGGACCTAAGTTTCCCTAAAGGCTTTCTAAAGATTGCTTCCTGTAATCCTCATTACCAAATTGATGTATGTGAAAAATCATATTGCAAGAGCAATAATTGCTATACCAAATCTGGAAATGAATTCAATAACAATGACAAAAGTGAGGCATTATGAGAAAAAAAATATATGAGTATATAAAACAAGACCTAAATGAATGAATATGTGGCCTGTACCCCTAAATTAGAAAACTAAATAAAAATATAAATATATCAAAAGTCATTTTATAAATCTAATATAAATCTTTCATTAGAATTTCAATATGATCTTTTTGGAACTTTATAATATTATTTTGAATTTTATATAGAAGAAGAAATCTGCCAGGGTTTTCCAAAAAAATTGAAAAATATTAGAGAGTAGGGATAGCCAAACAAATATGAAAATGGTATGGTATAAAAGTAATGATAGAAGAAAGAAAATAAGATATGGAAACGGAAAAGCATACCTCAGAATATATGATAATTGTTTCAGTATACAGCTTTGGGCAAATAATACATTTTGAAATAAATGAGATTGAGACCACTGATAATCTATTTAAAAGACAAATGTGTAGCTAAACCTCCTTCTAACTATTATATGCAGAAAAATTTTTCAAGTAGATCAATAATCTAAAGGTTAGAAACTAAAGTTTAAAAACTAAAGTTTCTAAAAGCATTAGAAGACATAGGAGAATATTAGTACAATTTGGTGAGGGAAAAGCTGTCTGAAACAAGAAGGGAAAACTCAGAAGCTTTAAAGGTAAATAATTAAGATATGGGTTTATGCTAACATTTTACATAACAAAGTTAAAAGAGTCTATTAGAAACTTCAGTTCTAATATTATAGTATTGTTTATGAAGAGGATGGAGATATGCTAAAACTGTAAAAATAACTGCTAAATAGTATAAATAGAATAATTTAACTAGAATACCAATCAAACAGAATTCATGGGACATAACCAGATCCATAATGCGGGGCAATTTGTTCCATGACTTTTCTGATCTCACAGTAGTAAAAGAGACTTCCATGTTTAGGCAGAGTTCCATTTTACACATAGAATATCTAACTTTTTCAAAGGTAATGCTTCTCTCTTCCTTTTTTAGCTACAACCTACTGCACCAGGGCTTCTAGGCTTCAGAGAAAGAGTACAGTTGGCATCTTCATTTTTGCTGATTCTCTAACATGATAGTCAACTGTGTCAGATTCCTCCACATCTTGCCAGAAAGGTATTGTGGTCAGATGAGAAAATCAAGACTTTTTTTATTTAACCAACACTGTGTGTGAAGTAAATGTCACACAAGCATTTCTGTGGTGTCCTTAAAGATTCCAGTCCTTGGGATCTCCTGACTGCTAGTTCTCTTGATGTGGTAGCCCCCAGGAAACCAGTGATTTGATTGCAACCACATTTAGAGAGATTTAATGCTTTCAGCCAGACCTCTCTGACAGCATCTAAGACAACAGTCGCATCAGCTCCCTTTCACTCAGAGCCCACATGATTCAAAGGAAACCCACATCTCTTCCCCTAACACACCACAGACTTGACTTCCCTCTGCCACTAGATCATTGGCTGTTCCACCTCTCTCATTCTCCACTTTTCCTGAACAGAAGGAAGATGGCTTCCTTCTGTCTCTCCTTAAATCAGGGGAACAGATCAAGTTGTAATGGTCTTAATGAAGTCTTCTTACTGGGTTTGAGGTAAGAATTCAATTCCCCACTTTCTTCTCTTGTGGGTAGGCATGGGAGTCATAGCACATTAATATCTTTCCAACAAAATGTCCTTCATAAATTCTTTTGTCATTAGTCTTTAACATCCTCCGTGTAGGCCCGTTTTATTTTCTTAAGTTATGACACAAATTTAGAACAGTTCCTCAAAATAAAGCCAAGAAGAAAGTGATTTTAAAAACTTCCACAAACCATAGAAAAAATAAATCCTAATACACAGTATTAGGATTCTAATGAAAGACAAAGATTTTTTAAATAGAATATCTAGCTGTGTGTTCTACATAAATATTCTTTTGATATGATATTTCTCAAATATAGAAAAAAAATAAAATTCTACCAATTCAGTTTATGTGACTAATATGGCATTGATTCAAAATTACATAAAAACAGTATGTGAAAGGAAAATTATAAGCCAATCCTACTTATAAATGCAAGTGTAAAACCTCTAAACAAGTTATTACCTAAAATGTGCAGCAGTTTATATTTAATTCTGACAAATAAAGATTATCATAGGAATTCAAAATCATTTAATATTAGAAAAATCTATCAATAAATTTACCTATGTCAACATATTATCTAAGAAAAAAAGACATATCATATCATTAAACAATGACAAAAAAATAGACGCAAAAATCCAGCATCCATTTAGGGTAAACATTAATAGAAGGGAACTTAATTGACTTTATAAAAGAAATATTAAAAAAAAAAGTTCAGCAAACTTACATAGTAATTAAATTTTAAAAGAATTCTCTTTAAATTTAGGAATAAAACATAGTTGCCCACTGTCATTTTTATTCAATATTTTAATGATAGTCTAAGGCAATACAATAAAAGCAAGAAAAATTTTAACTTACATAAAAATTGGTATCAATTTCAGAAGTGGTAAAAATTGCATTATTCTTAAACTTGATAAAAACTTCAGTTAAAAATTTTGAAATATTGACTAAAAAATTGGGATAATAGCAATAGTAATAATTTTAACCTTGAATTGCCCAAGGTACATATCAAAATTATGTGTGTGGTTAAAGAGATAAGGAACAGGATGCATGAACAAAAAAGATAATTAAAACAGAGTCAATTTTAGCACACTTGGACTCCAAATTTAATTCAATGAAAACACCAAGGCTTCAAGTCTCTCATTCCTTCTGAAAGAGTTTTGATTCACCAATATACTTCTCTCCATGTTTGTTATTTTCTCAGTCCCATTAATTCAGTCATCTGTGCTGCCTGCACCTCTCCAGTTATTGCTGCCCCTCTCTCTGCTGCTCCTACGTACATGGAGAAAGCCTGGCTCTTTCAAATTGTGTAAGCTTTCCTGTTAAAGAACATAAATCCCATTTCACTGGGCATGCATGTAAAAGATCTTTGAATGGTGCCATGGAGCTTGTATTCCTCTTCACCAGGTACAAACCAGGCCCTGAGGCAGAATCCTGGCACTTTTTCCTCTTGTTCCCAAGATGAGCTTTCTGACTTCTTTGGACAGGCTGATCCTTCAAAAACTTTTCCTCCAATATTTGCATGTTTTTGCTAATTCCAGAATTTAAATCCCACTAACTATAAATATATTATTATTATTTCTTCTCTCAGAGGATTTTTTGGTTACTGCTCTGCTATCATGAGATTACTAAAGTGAATTAATAGAATTGATTTTTCACACTTCTCCCCCAATCTACAACCTTGCCTCTTTCTTAAATACAGCCAAACTAACCATTCAACTACCACACACACACACACACACACACACACACACACACCCCGCTTAAGATTTATATAGTCATGTGCTCTTTGGATCATCTCACATTGATTTGAGACAGTCAATTTGACAGTATTATTTAAGAAGTGTGGCCTCATTAGTGGTATAGTTATTTAGGTAATAGGTACAATGGTAGCGATTGATATCATGAGGTAATTAAATAATAATCATGAAGCAAAATGTTTGTTTAAAAGCAATAGAAATAAAAAACCAATCTCTTCCTCTTGTTTAACATGCTTCTCAGTACTAACTAGCATAAATATTTCTATACTTTAGTAGATTTGTTATGAAAATAGTAAAAAAATATTAATATAGTAATAGTTCTTAAAAATGTTTTAAAAAGTTGATTGTAAGAAGCAAAACCTGACAAAAAGCACACACAGAAATCTTAATTCCAAATGCACCCTAAACTCTTATAGTATAAAAATCAAATGCTTCGTTGTGTTAAACTCTTCACCTGTGTATCTTCAATTTACTTCTTTCCATTAATGTGATTGCAAATCATTTCCAGTGTCAAAAATTCTTTAAAAAACATAATTCTTAAAACTCATGACAATGAAATATATGAAGCCAATTTAATAAATGACTGAATCGATAAAGTTGATACTTCAGCCCAGGTCTATTATTCATAAATAATGATAAATATGTATACATTACAAATGTGGATATCATTTACTCCTCTGATTACAACTTCCAGCTAACAGACATGCTGAATAGTGCATTGCACTGTAGAAGCTTCAAATAATTACCTGGCTCTCTTCATTTCTATTACATTGATGCTAAAAATTAAGGAATTCATTTTTAGGGCCTCCGCACAAAGATCACTGATTCAAGGAAGAGAGCATTGCAATTGAGTGCTTGAGGTAAAAGCCAAAAAGCCAGAGTTAATAAGTGGCGGAAACAAAATTAGTATTCAACTGCCCAGTTTTCATCTCTCTCTCCCCAATATATTTCACATATGTCTCATTTAAGGTCCATAGGAGATTCATGTTCAGAAAACAAATAGGAAAGCTAAAGAGTAATAGTCGAGGCCTCAAGTCCCCTGGGCTTCAAAACTTGGTGCATCCTCTCAGAACTCATTTTTATCATACACTGACACAATTAAAAGGCCATAAACACATTCAGCAGTTGATTTTAAAATCTCATTATTGAGGACATTATAGGAATGCCAATCAATTGTCTAGTACCTAGATAGAAATGGGAGAGATAGTACAATATCAAAGTGTATATCTTATTTAAGTTACTTTTCATTCATTTTTGACACCTCTAAATTCCCACATCTCTCTCTTTCAAAGCAATATGATCCCTCTGAGGCTGAGTTATCTGGCAATTTAAGGCTCTTAGCCAATTTTTATGACTAAAACATAAGCCCTTAATATGGTCAGGATGATAAAATAGTCCTGATGAGTAACTTAAATTAAAAGAACTTGTCACAACTCTGGCTCAAATTAGTAGAGCTGCCCCAAATAAATACACTAGTAGTTCTGATTTCCAAATTTCTGAGAGCCAAGTACATTTATTTGCCTATATTGCTAGGTTTCTATGACAGTGCAAAAGCCTCACATGAGATCATGTTATTATTTCAATGAGAATTTTAATTTATTTTTGTACTAATGAGAGCAAGAAAATCATACTTCACATATTTGCCTTTATCTTGTAAAATTACAAGTAAGCATTTTTGTTGCTATGTCTTTCTATTTGAGTTTGAAGTTTATAAAGCAGTCTTTCTACCTCTCGGTGATATATAAACTTTTCACTATAAAAATTTCTGGCTTAATCAAAATGAGTCAAAAAAGGCTTTAGCCAAGAATTGTCAGTCCTTCATCAAAAGTAGCACTGTCAAGTTTGAAAGAAAGCACTAATAATCGTATTTCTCAGATCTCAGGCTTCTCTTCCTGAAGTCTGCATATTTATGTCAGTCTGAGCACTCTTACAAAGTCCTGCAAAGGAGGGTATGATGCATCTAAGACAAGCGATGAAATACCAGATATAACTTTGCAAACAGAGAGCTTGGAAGAAGTAAAGTCTGTTTATTTATTGATATGTAAGAAAAGACCAAAAATGTATAACACAATTTTTAAAAGATATACTGGTATGTATATCAGATGGAAAAATGAAAAAGGTTTGTTCATGTTAAAATATAAATGTATTTGATACTGGTAGTTATTTTATTATTTTTAATTTCACATAATTTTAGATAGCAAAGTCTGTCATTTAAAACTAAATTATATATTTTACTTCTGATTGTGCAGCTTTGTTCAAATGTAGTAACCAGGTAGGTAGTGTCCATGCTCTCAACAGACTTTTCATATTAAGTAGCAAGAATCTTAGCAAATCTAGTTGGCAAATCCACTCGGAGTATCCTGAGTCTGCACAAGGCTTCCAGCCTGGCCATTTACTTAAGATTATAAAATGTAATGATGACAATCATAATAAGATTTCAGTCTATAATTTACTTTTCCTCAACAAAGGTAGTCAAGTCCATTGTCTAAAATTATCTAACCAAGTGTTAGAAGTAATGAAAAAAAGGGTTAGAGCTGGAGAAAAGAAAATTGAGAAGGAACTGAAAAATTCTGCAAGCATTTTTGGGAATGCACATACAATGACAAAAGATGGCTCCACCCAAAATAAAAAGATACCCTTCTCCAAATGGTCTTGAAAAACTCTACAGATAGTCTTAAGTAAAACCTTTTTATTCTTTCCCTCAAAAACGTAAGTTCCTTTTAAAACTTACGTCAAGTAGACTAGCATGTGCTAAAATTTTGTTATAAATCCATCAATATTCAATTATGTACAAACAAGTAGACATGGTTTCTAGATTTTACCCCCATGCAACAATTACAAAATGGGCTATTCTTACTGTGTCCCACTCAAAGAAAAAACATTGCTGAGAAAACTATATGTGATTTTTTTCTTCCTTACTGGAAGAAAACTCGAACTGGCTTTTAATTATCTTTTTTTCTTTACTCAGTTCCTTCTTTCTTCCCTTGCTTCTCTTTTTCCTTTCTTCTTTTCTGTTTTTCCTTCCATTTTCTATAAATTTTTATTGAGCACTGCTATGTCCAAAGTATTCTCCTTGATGCTGGAGATTCAAAAGTGAACAAAACATATGAAAATCCCTACCTTACGAGGAAGAAAACAAATTTTAAAAAGATTGATAAATAAAATAAAACCAGGAGGAAAAAAGAAAGTATACAGGAAACATCAGATAACAGTTGAAATTTTAATTTGAATGGTGAAAGAAGATCTCAGTGAGTAGATAATATTTGTATAAGAACCTGTGGATGGGAGTAAGTGAGATATATTTGAGAAAAAAGTATATAGGCAGGAGCAGTAGCAAGGAGGCCATGGACATGCCAGGCCTCCTTAATGCAAGGAGGAGATTAAATGGCTGGAACAGAATAAAAAAGGTGAAAGTAAAGAAGATAAAGTCAAAGAAATATGTGAGGAAAACCAGATATGTTGGCTTTCTAGGTCATTGTAGATACTGCCATTTTCCTTCTGAGTGAGATGGGAGCTACTGGATGATTATGATCAGTGAAGTGACATGATATGGTTTACAATTTAACAAGGTCAGTCTGGCTGCTTATTGAGGACAGAATGAAGTGGACAAAGGCAGAAGAACACTAGTGGGAAGACTATTGCAATAGTCCAGGTGAGAGACAAGGTCTGGATAGGAGAGGTAGCAATTAAAGTAGTAAAAAGTATTTGGACTTTATGTATAAGCCAAATGTGGTACTAATAGAATTTGATGCTACATTAGGTATGAGATATAAGGCAGAAATGAGGCAAAATGGACTTTAAGATTTTTGGACAAAGTAAATGAAAAAATAATGTTTTTTACTCATAAATCATTTACTACAGCAGGGAAAATCTGCAGAAGAGCATTTATGAGGATAAAATATCAAACAGACAACTTTGGATTTGTTAATTTTGTTGCTTGACATAAAATGAAGAAGTTTAGTAGAGTTCACGGGAAAGGATGAGATTTAGCCCCATGTGATTTGATCATTTAGATGATACATAGAGTATTTGTAATATGATAACCTCTACTGGAATGAGAAAACTACTTGGAGATTTCAGTAACTGTAAATTACTATTTTCATGCAGAGGCAAAACTCTTTTATTTGCTCTGATATAAGAAAGATTAATTGCATGTGAAGCCAAGAATCACAATGACTGACATAAAATTTCCAAAATGTGCCATTTAGACATCATATTCTAAAGCACTGTTATTCTAGGTCTTAAGTAGAGGTGAAATTCAGTTACATACCATTAGTTTATGATAGAGAACAAATTTAATCTATTTTGATTACCTTTCTTTAAAATTTTACTAAAGTACTTTTTCAATCATTTTTTCCAGATGGCAGTCATCACCCTTTTGGTAAACTTCTACCAGGCCAAAATTTCAGTGTCTAGCTTCTTCATAAGGCATGAGACCACTAAGCTATAGGAAATAAAGGAATAACAAAACTACATTTCTTCTTGTTATATAAAAGACCCTCTGATCCAGAAATATATAGAGAAAGATAGAGAAAGTGAATATAACTTCTAGTTAATGTGATATTGACAACCTCTTTAATTTGCAAATGAAGTTAAAAATAAATTAATAAATGAAACAGCTCTACTCTGTGACTTCCGGATCAAGATAGCAGACTAAGCACATGTCTTCTTCACTTATTCTCCCCTAAGTCAATTGAAAAGAAGTAAGAAAATATGAATGGAAATAAACCTATGGTATATATGCAAACAGAGGATATGCTATTAGTGATGAGTGATTTTTAACAACTGTAAAAAGATGAAAAGTAAATGGGTTTGAATTGAAGCATCTATTAAAAAGGAGGAGGTTGCAGCTCAGAATACAGCCAAAGAAAATTCTATTGGAAAAATTTTCTTGCTGACAGAACCCCAGACACACCTGAGATTTGATATGGTTGCATACGAAAATGGAGTAATGTGTGGAATAGTACTTAGAGTATTATACAAGATGAATATATTGAGACCCATTCTAAACATATTCTTATGACTTTTTACAAAGGAAAATATCTAAAGAGATTTTAAAGTTCACTTCTAAAGGAATATATATATATATATATAATATACATATATACATATATGTATGTCTGTATGTATGTTTGTATACACACACACACTTTTCAGTATAAGTAATTTTGAGTCTTAAATTCTATACTTAGCTGAACTGTCATATGAATAGAGAATAGTAAAATAATAATTTAAAAACTGATAAAGTCTTGGAAAGGTCTTGCCGCCCCACACGCTTTCTTCACAAAGCAGAAGATATATGCAAAAATAAGAAAGAAAATGTAGACCTAACCTAGTGGTACAATTGAAAGAGAGCCCAGGAAATTACCTGAGCAGTGAGCATTATGATTAAAAAGCAATTTATTCAAATTAGTACATAAATCTAGAGGCCTTCCTAAAAGTTTTTAAACAGAAAGTCAACCATCATGATGAAGAAGCATGATATATGGTTTATAATCAACAAGAAAATTTACTTGTTCCTACTATCTGTTTCAACTTGATTCAGTGGGAACAATCTACCTCTGTCCCTAGTTGAAAACTCCAGCAGGTTCATAACTTGTTTTTTTTTTTTTTTTTTCTCTAAGTAAGATAGTCTTATTGCATACAAAGCCATCTAGTTTATTAATTACAGTCTTATATTAATTATCTAAATTTGTCTTTGTTCCCCTCAGCCAGTCTGGATTTAACTCAAAGTAGAAGCCAGTGAGATGGAGGAGAAGCAAACACTTGCCTTGCTAGCTGCTGTGTTAATACTACCAGAGTCTAAGCAGGAAAAGAGAGGAGGGAATAAGGGAATAAAGGGAGTGGGAGGTCCTGAATAATATTGTACTGATATAAGCTAGCTTCTTCCTTTGCACCAAGAGGAGGTTAAAGATGACATTTTTCTCTTTAAGTCATTTTTGAAGACTCCCAAGAGATTCCTGATAGATTAACATATTTCCATTTCTGGAAATACATTTCCATTTCTGGGGGTAACTTGCTCCTGAGCTTCTCGCAGTACTTCTGATGCTGTTTCTTGTGAAATTCTTCTCCCCTCACCAGGAAGCTCTATTGGGCAGGACTCAAGTAAACCCTACATCGATTCTTTTTCTTTATTTGGTTTATAGTAAATACTGTATCCCTTGTCCCAGTAAAGTTTCCAAATGCATGAAAGATGCATTTGAAATGTATTTCAAATGTTAGAGAGCTCCCCTCTCATCTGTGGAAAACAGCAACTTTGCCCTGTTTACATTACATCTTCCACCTCGCATTTCATGCTTAGGAAATGCCCAGAGAAAATACAAAACAGACTTCATTCACTAAAAAAATTGACTATAGGATACATTATCAATCTTATAAAATCAAATGTTGTTGCATTTCTACAAAAGATTTAGCTATTGGCCTATTATTATGTCATGGCCTAACATATAAGTTGAGCTGTTTTTTAAGTCGATTTTTATGCTAATTAATACACTGTTAGTCTTATGAAATGGCTGTCTGTAGTTGGCATTAGTTTGTGACATATCTTAAGCATCTGAAATATTATTTAGTGCCATGCATCAAAATAGAGCTTATTTTGTCTACTTGAAGATAAAATCCATGAATTTGACCTACTTTGAATCAAACCCACAAATTTATCAGAGAAAATAGATAAAAGATTTATATATTAATCCTATTATTTTTCTACATTTTTCTCTCATAACTAATTCTATATTATATCATAGTTATCTATCACTGACTTATAACTTGAAAGATTGTAGAATTATGGTTTTAAAAAATACTTAGAAAATATTAATACCAAAAGAAATACTGGCATATAAAAGGTCAGACAGTAATTAGCAGAAGTGGAAAAACTTAGCCATTTCAACATCAGTCCAGTTTTCTTTTATAGTGTCTCCTGATTAATTTATAAAACATACACATACCAATGTTTACTTGAAAATTACTCAAAAATAAAATAGAATTTTACAACATTAATTAGATGAAGTCTGTAAGACTAGTAAAAATTAAAGATGCCCAATTCTAGAAACAAAAAAAACCGCAATAATCCAAAGGTCAAAAGTAAACAAATGATAAAACATGGTTGAGGTGATGATGAAAAAATAGTTGTGGATCATAAAAAATAAATAGTTTTAAATGGAAATCAACAGAAAGAACAAAGAATAAAAGGGTAGATAAATTGTATAAACTCTATCTCCAGATATTTAAATAAAGAAAAAACAAAAAAAAAAGTTAAGAAAAAATATATTAGACTGCTCTAGCTTCATTTAATTTATTATTAAAATATGTGAATAACTACTATACAAATTGTTTCGAGCTTTTCTAAACCTTTGTAATTTTTCTAATACTTTATCATTTCTCTTATTCCCTATTGCCCTACAGTAAAATGTTTAGTAAAAATAGGTCTTATTTACATGTTTCAATAACAGCAAAAGAAACTTATGCTGGGATTTTATTCCACAACTAACCTTGGAAAAAAGAAAATTTACAGCTATTTTAACAAGTGAGGGTGGGCTGTAAAAATAGTAGGAAACAGAATTGAACTACAGAAAATTTAGGCCAGAAGCTAGAAGACCTGCACTCTAGTCTTAATCTGCTGATAACTACTTGTGTGACTTGGGCTAATTACAATATCTCTGTTCATCTGTTTATTCATTAATAGACAAGGGTTCTGGCATAAATTAAATTTAATGCCCCTTATATAGTTGTATCTTTCAACGGGTTCACTCATTGTTACTGAGGGAATAGATGCCATATTAGCCAATGTTAAAATTTACTAACAAAATAGTCATTTCAACCTTTCTCAATGTGAGTTTTATGTATGTGTCTATGTGTATGTATGTATGTATGTATGTATATAACACTTTTCCTCAATATATATCCTATATATAGGATATACAAAATTTACTATGTTAGAAACTTCCATGTTGAAAAGTGCTTACTGTGACTTGATAAATCCAAAGGAACTTTGCCCTCTTCATTTCTCATTCTCCTTTGTTCTCACCATTTTCTGCTTATCTTCATCTGTCTTGACAAAGAGTTTAACTTCTGTCTCATGTAGTTGATGTATTTGTTCCTTTCTCCAAGATTTCCTTAATATATATATATATATTTTAAAGTTGTCATTACTTTTATAATTCTTAAAATATGTACCTAAGTTTGTAAAAAAAGTTGAAAAAAAAACATAAAATATAAGTATCATGAATTTATTGTATATTTCCCAACTTGTAAAATGGCACTGGATAGGATCTATTTCATTTGGCAATTTTGAATATTAAGCATGTATGCATGAAAAAGAATAGAACATAGTGAATAATATCAGTAGACATTGATTTTTTCCTAGTCTTTAAACAATCAGACAGAAATGCACATCTAAAATATGGAATTAGCACCATATCACTGAATTACCAGAAATTCTGGGAAAGATAGCTCGTAGTATCAGTATTCTGAAAAAATTACTCCTGGGGCCTATTAAGGTGCAATTCTGTTAACTTTTTATATTGTTATCTTTTCCATGACAAGTTTTCATTTGAATTTAGTCTTTCACATAAAGAAGGATTTAAAGTAGAGGCAAACAATTTGCCTGTTTCCATGTTAACTACAAAAGCTTTCTTCATTATCAATCTAGTATTTAATAACAAAGGAAGACAAGTCAAGCTAATTGCCAAGCATTCTTTCTTCTTTTTTTTCTTGCTTAGAAGAGAGCAGTAATCAAGACGCAGAGCATTAGCTCTTTCTTTCTGGCAGCCACTTCTAGCCATGCTAGCTACTAATTGACAAACCTGAGGCCTCTAGAAAAAAAGATTTTATCTGACTAGTTGAACTGAGGCTCAGAACTTTTAAAAGCAAGGTCTTGCTGTGACTTCTTAGAGTAGGTCTAGGGTTTAACCAAAGTGCTAGAGACTGTCATTCACAGGGGCTGTACAAAAATTTAGGATGTTGGGAATTTTCCACTTTGTTTCCTGTGCATGTAACAGTGTTCTGAGTTGCCTACTGTTTAGCAATGTTGATAATATTTTAACTACGGTTAATTTTTTAAAAAATGAACTACAAAATGAAGAACTGATTAGCATGACACCAGTAGACCAACCTCCTCATGAGGAAAGAAAATATGGTTGAATATTTTTGAATGAAGTAATGAAAGAATTCTCAGTCTCCAAAACTTCACTGGAAAAGACACATGCAAATGAAGGTATAGGAGTCCACAAGATAATTTGTATTTTTCACACTTTCATATAAACATCACAAAGGCCTCCAAAAACATAAATTAAATTTTGCAGTTCTCTTCTAAGATATAATAACATTTACTATTGCTTATGAAAACATGGTGGGAAATTGAGACCTAAATTGGTTATGAGAAAAAAATTAAGTCAATGGGGAGTATGAAGGCTAGAACTCAGTTGAAAGCTCCAAGCCCTAAAGCACAAAAATATCTCGTTTGATAGTAAAGATAAAATGGAAAAAATATGTATATTACAGTAGTCCACCATTAGCCATGAGGAATATGTTACAAGACCCCCAGTGGATGCCTAAAACCACAGATAGTACCAAACCGTATATATACTATGTTGTTGTTGTTTTTCCCAAACATACAGACATATGATAAAGTTTAATGTATAAATTAGGTATTGTGAAAGATTCCTAACAATAACTAATAATAAAACTATTATAACAATGTACCGTAATAAAAGTTATGTGAATATAGTTTGTCTCTTTCTCTTTAATACTGATATGATAACCTAGATGGCTAATAAGTGACTAAAAGGCAAGAAGTGTACACAGGGTGAAAGCCCTGGACAAAAGAATGAATACCACCTGGGCAAAATGGAGCAGGACTGTATGAGATTCCTCATGCTACTCAGAACAGTGTGCAACTTAAAACTTATGTATTATCTGTTTCTGACATTTTTCATTTAATATTTTTAGATGATGGGTGACCAAGGGTAACTTAAACTGTAAAAAATAAAACCAAAATAATGGGAGACTGTTTTAAATTCATTTGTATGTTCTTTTCATAAGTGCAAGCCTATGATAAAGATACGTAGTTTATAAAACAAATTTAAAAAAATCACTTGTAACAGTGTGATTTTTTTTATATACTTCTCCCACATTTTTTTCAACAGATAGCAATTGAGCCACCACCATATGTAAGGCACTAAGCTGTGATAATACAAAGTATAAGATGCAATACATATTTTTGAAAACTTTGCCATCCATTTCCAGGCATTCAAGCCTGGAAAATAATAATAATAACTCTCTAATGGTGGCTGACTATGTAAGAAACAAGGCCCATATATCTGCAGTCTAAAAGAAACCCACTTCAGATCGAAAAACACACACAGACTAAAAATAAACTGTGGAAAAAGAGATTTCATGCAAATAGAAACAAACAAACAAAAAAGCTGGGACCGTAATACTTATATCAGACAAAATAGACTTTAAAATAAAGGTTATGAAAAGAGACAAAAGACATTTCATAACAATAAAGGAATCAGTCCAACAAAGGAGTATAACTCTTGTAAACATTATGCACTCAATATTTAAATACATAAAGCAAGTATTGATGAACATTAAGGGTGAGATCAAGAGTAGTACAGTAATATTAGGTGACTTTAACACCACACTGAAATTAATGGAAAAATTATCCAGACAAAATAAATCAGCAAGGAAACAGTAGCCTTAAATGACACATTAGACCTAATGGATTTAATTGATATCTTTAGAACATTTTTTTTTTTTTTACCACAAAGCAGCAGAATATACATTCTTTTCAAGCTCACGTAGAATATTTTCCAGAATAAACCACATATGAGCCCACAAAACAAGCGTCAACAAATTTAAAAAGCTTAAAATCATATTAAGCATCTTCTTTGATCACAATGATTTGAAACTAGAAATAAATTACAAGGAAAAAGAGAAAAATACACAAACACATAGAGGCTAAATAACAAGCTACTAAACAATAAATGGGTCAACAACAAAATCAAGGAAAAAATCAAAAGATACCTTGAGACAAATGATATGAAAACACAATGACCCAAAATATATGGGACGCAGCTAAAGCAGTTCTTAGAGGAAAGTTCATAGCAATACATCCTACTACAAGAAACAGAAAAAATATATATAAACAATCTAACTTCAAGCCTAAAGGCACTAGGAAAAAAAAAAAAAGCTCAAAGTGAGTAGGAAAAAAAGGAAATAAAGATAAACAATGGAAATAAACAAATTAAAGTAAAAAAAAAATACTAAAGATCAATGAAACTAAGAGTTGATTCTTAAAAAATGATAAACAAAATTTATCAGCCCTTAATCAGATTCATCAACAATAAGAGAAGACCCAAGTAAATAAAATCAAAAATAAAAGAATAATCAACAAGTGTCACAGAAATACAAAGGATTACAAGAAAATACTACGAATAATTATATGCCAACAAACTGGACATTCTGAAAGAAATGGATACATTCCTAGAAACATACACTCTTTTAAGTTTTAGTCAAAAAGCAGAAAATCTAAACAGACTGATAACTGTTAACAAAATCAAATCAGTAATCAAGTGCTCCCAATAAACAAAAGTCCTACATCAAATAGCTTCACAAGTGAATTTTACCCAACATTCAAAGAAGAATTAACACTTATTTTTCTCAAACTATTTCATAAAATTCAAGAGGAAGAAAATCGCCCA
>NW_011888878.1:4736048-4736380 GCF_000151845.1 Pteropus vampyrus
ATCAAATAGCTTCACAAGTGAATTTTACCCAACATTCAAAGAAGAATTAACACTTATTTTTCTCAAACTATTTCATAAAATTCAAGAGGAAGAAAATCGCCCAAGTTTATTTTACAAGACTAGCATTACCCTGATTCCAAAACCAGACAAAGACACTATCAAAAAAAGAAAGAAAATATTAGCAAACCAAACTCAACAATACATAGAAAGTTTATACACCATGATAAAGTGGGATATTTATGGGATGCAAGGTTGATTCAACATCTACATATTGATTAATGTGATACATTACATAAACAAAAAATGAATAGAAATCACATATTATTAATAAA
>NW_011888878.1:4736430-4736822 GCF_000151845.1 Pteropus vampyrus
TTATGGGATGCAAGGTTGATTCAACATCTACATATTGATTAATGTGATACATTACATAAACAAAAAATGAATAGAAATCACATATTATTAATAAATGCCAAAAAAAAAAACCCGACAAAATCCAGCATTCATTCATGATAAAAATTCTCAGCAAAGAGGGAATACAGGGAAAATGCCTCAACATAATAAAGACCATATATGACAAACCCACAGCTAACATCATGCTCAACAGTGAAAAACTAAAAATATTTTTTTTAAGATCAGGAACAAGACCAGGATATCTACTTCATGAAAAAGAAATAAACTGCATCCAAATTGGAAAGAAAGAAGAACTGTCATTATTTGAAGATAACATGATACATGTAATGAAAAACCTAAAGATTCCATTAATA
>NW_011888878.1:4738062-4741087 GCF_000151845.1 Pteropus vampyrus
GACAAACCCACAGCTAACATCATGCTCAACAGTGAAAAACTAAAAATATTTTTTTTAAGATCAGGAACAAGACCAGGATATCTACTTCATGAAAAAGAAATAAACTGCATCCAAATTGGAAAGAAAGAAGAACTGTCATTATTTGAAGATAACATGATACATGTAATGAAAAACCTAAAGATTCCATTAATATCTATAGAAACTAATAAATCAATTCAGTAAAGTAGAAGAATAAAAAAATATTTAGAAATTGATTATATTTTTCTATAATAAGGAACTATCAGAAAAAGAAATTAAGAAAACAATCTCATTTACAGTTTTATCAGAAATAAAATTAAATAAAATACCTAGGGAATTAAAAGAAGTAAAAGACCTGTACTCAAAAAAAATATGACATTGAAAAAGAAGTTGAAGAAAACACAAATAATGAAAGCATATACTATTTATAGATAGAAAGAATTAACATTGTTAAAATGTCCATACTATCCAAAGCAATATACAGAATTGATGCAATCTCTATAAAAATACAAATGATTTTTTTTTACAGAATTAGGACAAATAATCCAAAACTTATATGCAACTGCAAAATATCCCAAAGAGCCAAAACAATCTTGAGAAAAAAGAACAAATTTGGAGGTATCACATTACCTGATAACAAACCATACTATAAGGCTAGAGTAATCAAAACAGTATGATACTGGTATACAAACAGACACATAGATGAGTGAAACAGAATAAACAACCCAGAAATAAATCCACACTTCGGGAAAGTTACTAAAACTCAATTAACCTCTGATAAAGGAGGCATGAACATACAATGGAGTAAAGACAGTCTCTTCAACAAATGGTGTTGGGAAAACTGGACAGACACATGCGAAAGAATGAAAGTGGATCATTTTCTTATACTAGATACAAGAATAAACAGTACCAAGTAAATTCTAATGTTGCTAGTTTGGTGGTCTTGCAGTTGGAGACTGTCTTCATTTGAAGTCTCAAGCACCCAGGACTTAGTGAACAGTGTTCTTTTCTTCTGTAGGTGGAGGTTTAGTGAAACACTTAGAAAATTTGTTTCAACCCAAACAATCGATTTATCACTTAGTGATATGTTATTAATTCAGCATTAGACCTTGAGTCAGTAACATGGACATTAATTTATGATAAAAAAAATTAAGAATCAAGAGGACTTGATGCAATACTCACTTTTCTTTAAGAATGCAAAGTGTGAGTTAAAAAAAAAAAAAAAAGGAGCCAGGAAATTTACTTCTATAATTTCATTTAATCCTCCGAATAACCCAATGAGTTAGGTATTATTCTTTATATATTTCAGATGAGAAAATGACTCAGAGAGTTTTAATAACTTTCCCAAGGTCACACAGCTAGTAATCATCAGATGGAGACGGAAAATTGTCACTCCTCTTTGTTAGTGATGAGTGCCAGATAACTATACTAGAAACTCTTTGAATAACAAAGTAATTCAAGAGAATATAAATGAGTCATCCTTGGACTCCTTAGCACAGAGACCTTCATTTTCTGCATTTACATTTCAAAAGACTACATGATAAAGAAATCATTTGCTATTGCAAGATAAGTGCTTCTTCAAGCAAGAAATTCAGAGCCCATTAAAAAAAATAAGAAGAAGAAAGAAAGAAAATGTACCAGCTCTAATTTCCTCTCTATAGTAGACAGCCACAAAAGACACTTAAAGTTCTGGCATTAAAAGCAGGCTGCCCAGCATTACTGCAATCACTGAGTTTGCATTTTAAGTGGAACAGTTGCCACTTTCACATAAATCAAGATATTCCATAAATTCATAAAGAGGGAAGGTCTTGTTTTATTTGTGTCCATATTGTTAATAATTTTCTGGTATATGCTAAAATGTACATTTTTTTTCTATTCCCCCACCCCTAGAATTTACCTTTGTTGGAGCAGTAATTTTTATCTTCTTTTTTTAGTACAGTCAGTGCCTAGAAGAGTGCTTGGCACAGTAGGTATTCACTATATATTTGTTAATTAATAAATGAATGAATAAATTAATGTGACTGAAAGTTGATTAAAGAAATATGCTATTTTCTTTAGTGTCTTGAAACTCATACAATTCAGTATCCAGATTCCTCTGAACCAGTCATCTCACCTACTTACCTGAAAAGTTTATATTCTTATATCTAGAAGTATAATACTATGTCAAGTATTTTAATCGTTATGAAATCAGAAGAACAGTAAGTCTGAAAGGATTACTAGTATCTAGATTACATCAAGAAAAACACTCCTTCAAGTCTGTTTCCCACTTCAATACCTTCCCTTCATAGACTTGTATAGATTATATGCTCTACCTTATAAAAAAAAAAAAAAAAAAGTGGCAACAGCTTTGCACACAGATAACCTAATTAATCCCTGGAAAGATTTCTTATTTTCAACTCATCCTGTTGCTTTATCCTGAGAAGTCTTCAGAATACTGTTAGAGCTGCTGGATCTACCTTAAACTAGCCCCTACAGAAAAATACTATTATGATTTATGTAGCAACTCACTTATTTGTCTTCCTGTCTTCTAAGGAGATAAACTTTAACTGCTAAATTAACTGCTTAGTACCTTTGGAATTTGGTGACTTACTATAAAGAGATCTATATTTTTGCTCTCCCCTCATTTTTGCTTCTGATTTTTTAATAAGAACTTCCAGCTTGTTAGACATATTAGGAAAGAACCCCCAGCTCTTTTTGTACTTCTGTCTCTCCCTCCTATCCTAGAAAACAGTAGTGACTACGTAAATGAAGGTAATGCTAGCTGCTGTAACAAATAAACATTCAAATTTCAGTGGTTTAGCACAATAGAAATTTCTATTTCACTAACATAACAGTTCAATGGGGTTGGTCCTGGATGGAAGTCAATTGTTTTTTTACCCATTGATTTAAAGACTTTCCTTCCATATGTGGTTCAATCATTTGTTAGGGTTTTAGAAACCTATGCATGCAATTAGCCAGTGAGAAAAGGAAAGAAGTGGTGTAGAAGACACAACATGATCCAGATTGA
>NW_011888878.1:4741137-4743595 GCF_000151845.1 Pteropus vampyrus
GTAGGTATTCACTATATATTTGTTAATTAATAAATGAATGAATAAATTAATGTGACTGAAAGTTGATTAAAGAAATATGCTATTTTCTTTAGTGTCTTGAAACTCATACAATTCAGTATCCAGATTCCTCTGAACCAGTCATCTCACCTACTTATCTGAAAAGTTTATATTCTTATATCTAGAAGTATAATACTATGTCAAGTATTTTAATCGTTATGAAATCAGAAGAACAGTAAGTCTGAAAGGATTACTAGTATCTAGATTACATCAAGAAAAACACTCCTTCAAGTCTGTTTCCCACTTCAATACCTTCCCTTCATAGACTTGTATAGATTATATGCTCTACCTTATAAAAAAAAAAAAAAAAAAGTGGCAACAGCTTTGCACACAGATAACCTAATTAATCCCTGGAAAGATTTCTTATTTTCAACTCATCCTGTTGCTTTATCCTGAGAAGTCTTCAGAATACTGTTAGAGCTGCTGGATCTACCTTAAACTAGCCCCTACAGAAAAATACTATTATGATTTATGTAGCAACTCACTTATTTGTCTTCCTGTCTTCTAAGGAGATAAACTTTAACTGCTAAATTAACTGCTTAGTACCTTTGGAATTTGGTGACTTACTATAAAGAGATCTATATTTTTGCTCTCCCCTCATTTTTGCTTCTGATTTTTTAATAAGAACTTCCAGCTTGTTAGACATATTAGGAAAGAACCCCCAGCTCTTTTTGTACTTCTGTCTCTCCCTCCTATCCTAGAAAACAGTAGTGACTACGTAAATGAAGGTAATGCTAGCTGCTGTAACAAATAAACATTCAAATTTCAGTGGTTTAGCACAATAGAAATTTCTATTTCACTAACATAACAGTTCAATGGGGTTGGTCCTGGATGGAAGTCAATTGTTTTTTTACCCATTGATTTAAAGACTTTCCTTCCATATGTGGTTCAATCATTTGTTAGGGTTTTAGAAACCTATGCATGCAATTAGCCAGTGAGAAAAGGAAAGAAGTGGTGTAGAAGACACATCATGATCCAGATTGACAAATATCATTTCAACTAATATTGCATTAGCAGAAGATAGTCATATGACCACACCTGAAAGCAAGGGGTAAATTGGAACACATGGCCTTTGGCTGTGAACCTTTCCTGTAAAAATTCCACAATAGGGAAAGGGTACAAAAATTCCTTTTTATTTTTTAGGTTTTTAAATTTTTTGGTGGATGGCATGCCCTCTGCCACAGTGAAAATGCAAGTGGGACACTGTCTTCCACTGAGAAGAGTAGGTTGTTGGGTTATAGATGTCTGTTTGTAGTTGCCATTTCTCTCTTCTTTTTGATGTTTTGTTGTTGGAACTACCCACTTTGAGGTATCTTCTGTCTTATGGTAAGCCCTCCAGATCAGACTCTTTTCCTGCAGAGACCTGTAGTCAGCTAGTCATCTTATCTATGACTGAATGAATAAGTTCAGTTCACAGGGAAAGTAGAATTGGAAGCCCATTTTGGCCTCAAATTCAAGCTCATTTTACCACCTGGATTTACCAACAATATGTTTGATATTTTTCTAAGTTTATATTTGACAGATAGATAAAAAATAGATAGGTAGGTAGGTAGATAGGTAGGTAGGTAGATAGATGATAAATGATAGTTACAGATAGATGATAGATAGATGATGATAGATTAGATAGATGATAGATAGATAGATAGATGATTGATTGATAGATGATAGATAGGTGATAGATAGATAGATAGATAGATAGATAGATAGATAGATAGATAGATAAAAATATACATACTGCAAATTGGCTCAAAACTAGTAAGGGAAAAGGGTCAATAGCCCCACAAAGTCCATAATTATGTTAAGGGATATTCATATTACCTTAAGGTAATTTTCTGAAAACAATGATTCTTGTTGGAGCCGGCTGAAATGTTATAAAGGAATTAACCACACAAAAAGTTTGTGAATATTTTAAAAAACAAAACTATTAAGTCCTTATACTTCCAAACAATCTGAATTCTTATAATTTAAATAGACATCCCAAGATAAACCTAAAGGCTCAAATAGAAAATAAATGTTTAATGAGCAAATATCCCAACCCCTTTGAACTTTATGTCAGCCACTGTTTGATCTCTTTGATAGGTTTTTTAACAGGCCTCAACCCTGCTGTCCAAACTTTAAGGACCTGCTTCTTCAGAGTGCATTAGCCCCTACCTATCTGTGAATTATGCAGTCAACTTCTTATTCTGTCATACTTCAATATCAAAGTCAGTACTGGGTACTCATTGAAAGTGTCCTGGGTGGGAGTTCAAAGAGTAAAAGGCAAAACTCTCTAAGGAAATATTTGGGTGGCTTGGCATCAAAGATAGAGATAGATTGCAGAGAGAACCAAGCGACCAATATTTCTTGGTGATCCATTTATATAAACCCACAGCCTTAGCCATAGTGGCACAAGGAGTAAGCA
>NW_011888878.1:4743645-4747466 GCF_000151845.1 Pteropus vampyrus
AATCTGAATTCTTATAATTTAAATAGACATCCCAAGATAAACCTAAAGGCTCAAATAGAAAATAAATGTTTAATGAGCAAATATCCCAACCCCTTTGAACTTTATGTCAGCCACTGTTTGATCTCTTTGATAGGTTTTTTAACAGGCCTCAACCCTGCTGTCCAAACTTTAAGGACCTGCTTCTTCAGAGTGCATTAGCCCCTACCTATCTGTGAATTATGCAGTCAACTTCTTATTCTGTCATACTTCAATATCAAAGTCAGTACTGGGTACTCATTGAAAGTGTCCTGGGTGGGAGTTCAAAGAGTAAAAGGCAAAACTCTCTAAGGAAATATTTGGGTGGCTTGGCATCAAAGATAGAGATAGATTGCAGAGAGAACCAAGCGACCAATATTTCTTGGTGATCCATTTATATAAACCCACAGCCTTAGCCATAGTGGCACAAGGAGTAAGCAGGCTGGCACACAAGCTGCTTTTAATTGGCTGAGGAGGAGCTGGGTTGTTTCAGGCCAAATATGAGTGAGATATTATGTGTGAGCTAGAAAAAGCATATTAAGGTATGTGTGGCCTCTTCTCTCTCTTGGCTGTTATGGAGTCAATGTTTCATTCACAGAAACATAATCACAAATAAAATCTTATTGATGATTTTTAACTTTTCTGTCAATATGGAGCCATTTTTAAATGATTATTTAGCAGTTATTCTCTTTTTTTCTTTTTTTTTTTACAATCACATATTTAAAATAAATTGAAGATTTCAATATAATCTCACTCTACTTTCTTCTGGCAGGAGAATCTTCAAATATAATATAATACAAAAGCAATGTCTATTCGCATAAGGTTGAATAGAATTTAGTCAGTAACATCAAATTATGGGTTTATCAAGAACATTAATTAGAAAAATAATTAGTGGTTATTTGAATAGTAGGACACTAGTGAAGAAAGATAATAATGAGGAGCATGGTATATTGCCTATATTCCAATCTAACTTTTATATTTTATAATTTGTAGATTTCAAATAAAGAATTTGAACAAGTCAACAATTGACTGATAATTGATTTTCATCAAGTTTTCATAACCAAAAAAAAAAATAGTAGATTACTTCATGAAAATGTAGTATATTATGGAGTCCTCTAAATCTCTAATTTTTTAAATAGTAATAAGATTTTATACCATAATTTAAAAGGGTCTCTTTTCTGGTTTGTAAATGTCTGTGTAATACAATCATGTGAGAGGTCAAGTAAGATTTTTCTTGATTTTCTAGAATTTACTATTAAAGTCTACTGTGAGAGAAAAAAATACTCTGGACCACATATTCTAAGTTTAAAGACCCTCTCCCTATATTGGTCAGCTACCTCTGGTCAGGGCTTACTTAAGGATTCTGTTACAGATGCCACAACCTGTCCCTTTGGTCTCTTGGAGAAGAAGAGAGTGGTAAACTTTGAGGAGAAGCAACTCTTTCTTCTCCCCCAATGCCTGATATGGGGGAGAAGAGATGACTTTAGAATTGAGGTCCCATACCCTATTCTTGCAATACTAGTGGCCAGACTATCTGCCTTCCCATTAAAAAATTTAAAAAATAGCAACTGCCTCTTGTTTATAAGTTACATAGCATCTAAACTAGCAGAGTCTCTAAAATTGCTGGTGTTTCGGGCAGGAGCAGGAGGGAGACGTTATTACTGAGAGAAATGCTCAGGAGTGGAAAGAGGTCAGCATGCATCCCAACCACCTTGTTTGGTAAAAATAAATGAATGTTCCATCATTCAAGTTAAATGTGGCTGAATCTAAATTATCCTGCCAGTAACAAGCCTAAGAAGACTGATTACTAAAAAAGATCTCATGAGCAAGAGCCTGTAAAAGCGGACAGAAAAAGCATGGAGAGGGGAGGAAGCTGGAAAAGGCATGAGTCAGCCCCTGATATCCTACTCCAGAGATTGTCAAGGAGAGGCCTTCATGGAGTCTTTGGAAGAAACCACATGTGCCCCAGTATGAGCTGGATTTGGATGTCGGTCACACAGAGTTGTCAGTCACTGTAGATTGAGAATACAAAATGACCAAAGTAGAAGAGGGCAGCCAATTTTGTCAGAAGTAGTTACAGAGGCAGGAATATTTGTTTTCCTCTCACTGCTTCCCTACCTGTATTCAGAGGAAGAAGTGGAGAAGATCAGGGTGTGAGGGAGTAGAACACACCCTCCATCTCATCACAAGCCACAGGAGCCTCTTATCTAACCTGCCTGGAGTGGGTGAGAACATAAAGAAACACTGGGATTAAAGCTAAGATGGAAATGTAAAATTGCATAGTATTAATATCACTAATCTCTAACAAAGAGTTCTTAAGAGAAAAAAAGATAAAAATTGAAAAAATGAGCCCTTAAGCATATGAAAAAATACTCATAAAATTATAATAACATTTGATTTCTTACCCATCAGATTAACAATATAAAAGCTAAACAATACGCTTGTTAGCAAGGCTACAGGAAAAGGGACATCCTCACACATTGCTGGTGAGATGGCAGAATGGTATCACATTCTATAGAAGAAAATTTGGCAATATTTAAAAATTTCTATCCCTGCATGCCCTCAGCCCACACTTCTAAGAAATTACCCGAAAGATACACATCTACAAATATTAAGCAACTTATATACTAGGTTATTCACTCTGGCATTATTTGTAATAGCAAAACATTAGAAGCAACCCAAATGTCCATCCATAGGAAACTGGTTAAACAAACTATAGTTATCTGCAGAATGAAATAGTGATCAGACATAAAAATGAATGAGGAGACAGAAATGGGACAAGATGAAGGAAGAATGACACCAAGGGCAGAGCTAGGGATGCATGGGTGAGAAAAAGTGGAGGTGAGCAGAAGGCTAAAAGGGTGGACAGTGGAAGAGATTAGAGCATGCAGCTACAAGACAATGAATGCTAAGGATTGCTGGCAACAACCAGAGGCTAAGAAGAAGCAAAGGACTCTCTTCTAGATCCTTTCAAAGGAGCGAGGCCCTGCTGATTCCGTGATTTCAGGCTTCTAGCCTCCAGAACTGTAAAAAAATACATTTTTGTTATTTTGTTTTGTTTTTATAGAATAAGAAACAACTCTATGAAAAAATATAGTTGTATTTTCAAGTTAAAAAAGTGATATACAGGATGGGGAAAAAATGGCGTAGACGATAGAGGCTCTGTTCATCCCTTTGGTGACCAAATCAAAGTTGTGACAGAAACAAAGAGCAAACAGCAAGGAAAATCACTTGGGATCTAGATGAACAAGCCATACAGCTAGGGAGAAATCCAAGAAATCACTCTGCAATGGCAGAAGGTAGTAAGGGACGAGGACACAAGGCTTCCCATACCCGAGTGGCTGACTGAGACTGAGGCTGCAGCAGCAGCATCTGCAGACACTCCTCTTAAAGGGGCTGTGTGCGGAAGCTGACTTCTGCGCTGATGGACCTACTCACTCTGAGCACCAGTACTGATTCAGCTCTACAGGGACTTTCAGAGCGACACTGAGTTGTCGGAGCAAGGGCTACAGTGAGGCTCTCTCTCCAGCAGAAGTGCCAGCAGTATACATTGTTTCACATTGTTCTCTTGTCCCAATGTGCGGATTCAGGGCCGCCATAGCAGAGACATCATCAAACTGGATAATAGAGATTGCTCCACCCAGAAGATTCCCTGACACTCTGCCTCCTCCAACTTAGGGACCCACCCAAGCCACATTCAGGTGTATCATCAGTGAGTCAGGTGTTCCTTGCTGAGCAGCCCCTAGATTCACACTGGAGGCAGCTGGCCTCGGTTTCTGGTGTAGCCTTTTGAGGCAACTATAAGC
>NW_011888878.1:4747516-4749854 GCF_000151845.1 Pteropus vampyrus
ACCAGAGGCTAAGAAGAAGCAAAGGACTCTCTTCTAGATCCTTTCAAAGGAGCGAGGCCCTGCTGATTCCGTGATTTCAGGCTTCTAGCCTCCAGAACTGTAAAAAAATACATTTTTGTTATTTTGTTTTGTTTTTATAGAATAAGAAACAACTCTATGAAAAAATATAGTTGTATTTTCAAGTTAAAAAAGTGATATACAGGATGGGGAAAAAATGGCGTAGACGATAGAGGCTCTGTTCATCCCTTTGGTGACCAAATCAAAGTTGTGACAGAAACAAAGAGCAAACAGCAAGGAAAATCACTTGGGATCTAGATGAACAAGCCATACAGCTAGGGAGAAATCCAAGAAATCACTCTGCAATGGCAGAAGGTAGTAAGGGACGAGGACACAAGGCTTCCCATACCCGAGTGGCTGAGTGAGACTGAGGCTGCAGAAGCAGCATCTGCAGACACTCCTCTTAAAGGGGCTGTGTGCGGAAGCTGACTTCTGCGCTGATGGACCTACTCACTCTGAGCACCAGTACTGATTCAGCTCTACAGGGACTTTCAGAGCGACACTGAGTTGTCGGAGCAAGGGCTACAGTGAGGCTCTCTCTCCAGCAGAAGTGCCAGCAGTATACATTGTTTCACATTGTTCTCTTGTCCCAATGTGCGGATTCAGGGCCGCCATAGCAGAGACATCATCAAACTGGATAATAGAGATTGCTCCACCCAGAAGATTCCCTGACACTCTGCCTCCTCCAACTTAGGGACCCACCCAAGCCACATTCAGGTGTATCATCAGTGAGTCAGGTGTTCCTTGCTGAGCAGCCCCTAGATTCACACTGGAGGCAGCTGGCCTCGGTTTCTGGTGTAGCCTTTTGAGGCAACTATAAGCACAGCATCTGTGGATTGCTTGCTAAATCTTAGCAGGTGGCCTCAGAGGGATAGAGGCTTGGGCTAAGTGTGGCCTGCAGCTGAACCCCTCTCAGGACTGTGCCACTGGAAACCTACTACACAAAGCCCTACTAATAAAATGGAGAGACTTAAAAGCTTTGCTTAGTACATAGAAACAGACACAAAAAAGGCAGCCAAAATGGGAAGACAAAGAAGCAGAAAACATATGAGGGAACAGAAAGGAGATTCAGAAATAATGGAGTCAAACAATTTAATAGATGCAGAGTTCAAAACACTGGTTATAAAGATGCTCAATGAACTTATGGGAAGGGTAAATGAATTCAGTGAGAACGTCAACAAAGAGATAAAAAACATAAAAATGAAAATGGAAATTATAAAAAGGAACCAGTCAGAAATGAAGTACACATTATCTGAGATGAGAAGTATATTAAATGAAATAAACAAAGGAATAAACAAAGTGAATAAAGAAGAGGATCAAATGATCTATATAGAGGATAGGAAAGCCAAGGACACTCAAACAGAATGGCAAGAAAAAAGAACCCAAGACTAAAATAATAATCTAAGGAGCCTATGGGACACTATTAAATGTAAAAATATCTGTATCATTGGAGTACCTGAGGGAAAATATGATGTTGAACAGCTATTGGAAGAAATAATGACGGAAAACTTTCCTAACCTGATGAAGAAAATAGAAATAGATATAAAACCCCAGGATGCTCAGAGAGTCTCCAAAACCAGGAACCCAAAGAGGTCCACACCAAGACACATCATAATTAAAATGCCAAAGGTTAAATACAAAGAGAGAATCTTAAAAGCAGCAAGAGATAAGCAGATAGTTACTTACAAAGGAGCACCCATAAGACTGGCAGCTGATTTCTTAAAAGAAACAATGCAGGACAGAAGGGCTTGGTGCAAATATTCAATGTGATGAAAACCCAGGATCTATAACCAAGAATACTTTATCCAGCAAAGCTGTCATTTGGAGTTGAAGGACAGTTAAAAACCTTCCAAGACAAAAATAAGCTGAAGGAATTTATCATCACCAAGCCAGTATTACAGGAAATGTTAAAGAGACCTCTTTAAGAAGAAAAAATATGTATCGAAAACATGAATAAAAAATGGTAACGACTACATTTCTATCAACAAGTACCTCAAGTGGAAAAGAACTAAGTACTCCAACCAAAAGATAGAGTGGTTGAATGAATAGGAAAACAAGATCTCTACATATGGTGCCTACAAGACTCACTTCAGATTAAAAGACATGACAGACTAAAAGGAAAGGGATGGAAAAAGATATTGTTCTGATGGACCTAGAGGGTATTGCATTGGATGAAATGGGTCAGATAGAGAAAGACAAATATCGCATGATTTCATGTACATGTGGAATCTAAAGAATAAAATCAACAACAACAACAACAAAAGTGGAAATAAACTCATAG
>NW_011888878.1:4751751-4753106 GCF_000151845.1 Pteropus vampyrus
AGAGGTAAAAAGGATTCTATCAACTGGACACAGTTAGTGACAATTATTGAAAAAATAAAAATAATCCATGTACCCCAAAGTGTTGGACTGTTCACTATATTCATTACATGAGAACTACCAGCCCTTCAAGGGGCCTTTTTGGCATCAATTTAAAAATTTACTATATAATTTTTATGTGCCAAGATCATATCCATCCCTAGGACTAAAGAATTCTAAAGAAAGGGCATATTCTTCACAGTTCACAGCAGTCAAGTATAACTTAACTCATCAGTAGAAGAAAAAAACAATGCAGTGTCATTGAACAGTATAAAGTGTCAACATAACTCTTCTCTGATGAAGCCAGCACAGTGGAAATGATTACCAAAGAAAATAAAAACTGAAAAAGTAGAATAGAAATGTGCGGTCCTGAGACTGTTGCACTCAGACCATCTTATCCTTTTCTGAGCTCTAACTCAGCTATGGGACCAATGCCTAAAGGCTGCCTATCCCAGGCTCCTCGAACAGCTGACTTGCAGCAGGTTTCTGCAGATGGAATACTTTGGAAAGAAAATAGAGGGAGGGAGGAAGGAAGGGGGAAGCTAGACTATTCATGTCTTCCTTCTCTGGCTGAGTGAGCTCTTCCCCAGCAGCTGAGTCTTCTCAGTGGATCTATTCTTGAGGCACCAGATAGGCCTCTAGGGTTCCAGCTCCTATTGAATGTGCAGAGCCCCAGGCTCTACTTAAACCTTCTCTTTCCTTATTTCCTATAGCCTAGGGGCTGCTGGAGACTCCTACTGCTCCCAATTTCAAGACTATCTCCCTATTTGCTTCTAGCATCTTAATTCTTCTACTACCTCTTTAATCCATTTGTATATTTTCCACATTTTAAATATACAGAATTCTTTTTTCTTACTTGATCCCTGATTCAGGATTTGAGAAGAAAATCAAAGGTAAAAGAGAATGAATTTTGACACACTCATTTATGAACACATACACAAACACAAAATAGCAAATATTCTAATAGAGTATTAACCGCTGTGTCCCATTCTCTTCTACAGAGCCTATAACCCAGTATTTTTAACTTTTGAGTCAGATTTTGTTACCATATCTTATGTCATTCCATAACAATAGCATAATGATTAAGGACCTAAATTCTAGAGCTAGAAAACCTGGATTTAACTTCAGCTTTACCACCAACAGTTCTGTAACCCTAAGTAAGTTATTTAATTTCTCTGTGCCTCAGTTTCCTCATCTGTAAAACGGGCTTATAATAGTGTCTATTTCCCATGGAGTTAACAAATGTACAAAGTAAGCACTCAATAAATGTACTTTAATTAACTTATTTACTTATATGTTTATTTTTATGGAGCAAAATT
>NW_011888878.1:4753156-4757486 GCF_000151845.1 Pteropus vampyrus
TGATTCAGGATTTGAGAAGAAAATCAAAGGTAAAAGAGAATGAATTTTGACACACTCATTTATGAACACATACACAAACACAAAATAGCAAATATTCTAATAGAGTATTAACCGCTGTGTCCCATTCTCTTCTACAGAGCCTATAACCCAGTATTTTTAACTTTTGAGTCAGATTTTGTTACCATATCTTATGTCATTCCATAACAATAGCATAATGATTAAGGACCTAAATTCTAGAGCTAGAAAACCTGGATTTAACTTCAGCTTTACCACCAACAGTTCTGTAACCCTAAGTAAGTTATTTAATTTCTCTGTGCCTCAGTTTCCTCATCTGTAAAACGGGCTTATAATAGTGTCTATTTCCCATGGAGTTAACAAATGTACAAAGTAAGCACTCAATAAATGTACTTTAATTAACTTATTTACTTATATGTTTATTTTTATGGAGCAAAATTATAAACTAATTACTGTTTTCTATGTTACCTTTTCTTTATGATTATTTTTATGTCAGATCACAGCTTTCAAAGTACTTTCATATGTATGGCTTCGTTAACCCAACAATCTAATTAAAGTAGATAGAATAGGTTTTATTATCCTAATTTTAAAGATGATAAAACTAAATCTGGGAGAGATCACCATTAAGAAAGATAGAAGTAATATCAAAATCTAAGCTGTCTGGTTGCTAGTTCTGCATTTTTCTGTGATGTCATTAATGAACCATTCTTGGGATCCTACCCTGATTAATCTTTAATACATCTTCCAACTTTATATGGCAAAAATAACAAATGTAAAGGACATTCGAAAGGCAATTTTTGGAAATATTTCTGTAGGTGATCTTATTATGACTAATATCATTTTTATAGAAAAAAACATATATATGCATATATGTATATGTATATAATATCAAGAAAATAGAAACATTGGGGAGAGTTATCCGTTATAAAATCAACAAAGCAGAAAAATATTAATAGATGGCTACTCCATAATTTGAAATTATGTCATTAACCTGAATTATAAGAATCTGTATAAAAGACTGACAACACAGGAGACAACATATGGAAGGACCTAGAAGAAAGAGAGAAAGGTAGGTGGGAGATAATTCATTAGCTCTATTACCTCAGATTAATTTAGTGTAATGAGTTATTTTATTCATCATTGTCTCCAAGAAAACTATGGTTGATTCATCTCACAGTTTAATATCTTGCAATGACATATACTATTTTATACATGACATAAACATAATGGTTTTTACTCTACAATTTCTATTGGCATTACGCCCACATAATGTACACCTTGATAGCAGTATCCATTTTTAGTAAACTGTAAGTTTAACCTGAGCGATTAATGTGTTTGATCTTTTTCTTTTCAATGATCTAATGTTAAAAATAAAACCACATTTGTCAATCAGGTGGCCAAATTATACTGATTTGCCTTCTCTTACCATAGTGTCATAAAATATATACTAATTCTAAAGTAATTGAATTATAAATTATCAGTCTATACCAGTCTTTTCTTATGCTTTTTCTTGAATAAAAAAACAAAAACAAAAACAAAAACATAAACATAAATGTGCATATGCAAAAGCAAAGTTTGGAGATTTTCAAACTGGACATATGAAAACATCATTTATTTGTCATATTTTCCCTCAATGCACCCAAATTATTAAGTAGAGGCTTTCTGAACTTTTAAGATGCAGGATATCTGAAACCTTGTAAAAGTTGACATTTATGATGTGGAATGTTTCATTTAGCTGTTGAAGGTTTGTAATGCCTGGCCAGACACAATTAAGTAAATGGAAAAAGTAAAGCATACTATATAGAAAGAATTACATCATAAAACTTAACGTTGTCAGTGGAAAAAAAGATAGTATTAGTGAGTTTGACCTAGATAATGAGGATATACAGATTGAGTGCAACATAGAAGCATTCCACAGAACATTGGCAAAAAAATAACTGTCTAACAGAATACAATACTGCATGAATGCATAAATAGAAAAAGTTATTCTCAAGAGTTCAAGTAATTCTTGGAATATTTTAGAATTTTAAAGAAAAGTAAATTTTAAATTTAAGAACAGAGTAGAAAACATGGTGGAGTGAGAGATGTCCTCAGATCTCTCCCTTTGAAAGAACAAAAAGCTGAACATCTAAAACCGAACAAAAAAAACCACCAAAACTGCACACTAGCACATCTGAGTGTGGGATCTGCGCATAAGAGCTACCACAGATCAGAACCTCGGGTGTCGGGCAGTGGACTGGGACAAATAAAAAGCTGCCTCTCGCAGCCACTGGAGCTCCTTGCAGGAGGAAGAGGAAGGGTGAAGTTTTGGCAACTTCCCTGATCAGCCCTGCCTGGAAGTGCCAGGACGTAGCCCACAGCAGGGATCAGTCATCAGGACAGAAAGCTGAGAAGTGGTACTGGAAAGCAGAGAAACAACAGTTGATTATTAGTGGCCCTGGCTGCAAAACTGAGGCTGAGCTGCAGCCCCAAACCCTCAACCCAGAGGGCCTCTTCCCCCATATCCTCCAAGATCGATCACCGCAGAGCCCCAGGAGAATCTCAGAAAAAGCTGCAGAGACTGAAGCTACCTCTCTCAGCCTCTAGAGCTCCCTGCAGGAGGAGCGGGATGGGAGAAGGTGCAGTGACTTCCCTAAACAGCCCTACCTGGAAGTGCCAGGACTTTTCTATGCAGCCAGCCGCAGGGCTCAACATCAGGGCAGAAAGCAGAGAAGTGGGATGGGACCACAGAGAAACAACAGTTGATTTCTACCAACCCTGGTTGCAAATCTGAGGCTGAGCCACAGCCCCCAACCCCCAATCCAGAGGTCCACGACACCCATACCCTCCAAGACCGATCACAGCGAAGCCCCAGGGGAATCTGAACAAGTGCTACCAAAACTGTTGCTAACACTGACAGGGACTGAAACTGAGAGTAGCGAGTGTGATTAATATCCACAAGAAAATAAAAGACGTTAGGCTCTATATAAAGCAGGGATCCAAGAGGCTTAGACTCCACCTACTTGAAACCAAAAGAAAAGTGCCTTCTTGGCAACAGGCTAAAAAGAAACCTTTATATAATAAATCTTCTTTATGGAAAAAGAACAGAATACACTTCCAATAATGCCCAGGCAGAGAACTAGTCCATTAAACACCATGAACAACCAAAGTGACAAGACATCTTGGAAAGAAAGAGAAAAACCTCCAGAAAATGCACTTGCAGATATAGAAATATGTGACTTAAGCGACGGAAAATTCAGGACGGTACTTCTGAAAAAACTCAGTGATTTCTGAAACAAGTCATGTCAACAATTTCAGAAACTGAAAAAACACCTAGATGAGCAGAGCAAGGTTATTGAAACCCTCAGAAAGAACCAAATAGAACTTCTGGAGATAAAAAACACTGCAAAAGTTGAAAAATGAAATAGCAAGCTCGGGAAATAGAGTCAACAAAATGGAAAAAAGGATCAGTAATATCGAAGACAGAAACCTAGAAATAAATCAAAAGGAGGAAAAGAGAAATCGCAGAATGAAAAATAATGAAAGAGAAATACAAAAACTAGCTGATACCACCAGGAGAGGAAACATAAGAATAATGGGCATTATCAAAGGGGAGGAAATGGAGCAAGGACTAGAAAGCATTTTCAGACAAATAGTGGACAAGAATTTTTCAAATCTAAGAAATTAGCTGGAATTTGAAATTCGAGAAGTCAACAGAACACTCAATTATCTCAACCCAAAGAGGCCTTCACCAAAACACTTTGTATTAAAGTTATCAAAAATCAATGACAAAGATAGAATTCTCAGGGCAGCCAGGGAGAAGAAGACGGTAATGTATAAAGAAAAACCCATTAGATTATCATTGGACTTCTCAGGCAGACTTTACAAGCCAGAAAAGAATGGAATCAAATATTTAAACTATTAATTAAAAGGAACTACCAGCCTAGAATAATGTATCCAGCTAAGCTCTTCTTTAAATATAAAGGAGAAAGTAAGACCTTTTCAGACATACAAAAATTGAAGGAATTCTCCACTACGAGGCCTGCACTACATGAAATTCTGAAATGGGTCAGCTCATCTAAAACAAAACAACAACAAAAATAGATACATAATTAGGAGTAAGGTGACTACCAGGCAAATAGAAGCAGAGGAGTGAAACCCTTACTAAGAACAGGGCATTATAAGCTTAAATAATAAGAAGAGAATTGCTATAGCAAGATAGTAATGAACGTTCTGCATACATAAAAACAAATTGAGATAACAATGTCTGAAAGGGGAGGATTCAGAGATCCAAATTCGCAAAGGGGAAAGGAGATAAGGCACACACAGAAGTAAA
>NW_011888878.1:4757536-4757832 GCF_000151845.1 Pteropus vampyrus
AAATGGATGACTGTGTGTATATATATGTATATATATATATACACACACACTGTCTTTTTCATATTTATAATGGTCAGAACATCGAGTCAGAACAGAAGTATATAACATAAAACAAGACGAATCAGAGACAAAACCCACAAAAGCCAACCAAAATAAAGAAAACAGAAACACAAGGACAAGGAAGCAATGAAAACACTAATCTACCAGAAAGCAAAAGATAAAATGGCTATTAGAAGACCTCATATTTCAATAATCACCCTATATGTAAATGGACTGAATTCACCAATAAAAAGGCA
>NW_011888878.1:4757882-4758204 GCF_000151845.1 Pteropus vampyrus
TACCAGAAAGCAAAAGATAAAATGGCTATTAGAAGACCTCATATTTCAATAATCACCCTATATGTAAATGGACTGAATTCACCAATAAAAAGGCAGAGTTGCAGATCGCATCAAAAAACAAAGCCCAACCATATTCTGCCTCCAGGAGACACGCCTCAACTCCAAAGACAAATATAGACTCAAAGTGAAAGGGTGGAAAATTATATTTCAAGCAAATGGCATTCAGAGAAGAGCGGGAGTAGTGGTACTAATATTGGACGAAATAGACTTCGAAAAAAAAAAAGGTAAAGAAAGATACTGAGGAACATTTCATAATGATAAA
>NW_011888878.1:4759447-4761025 GCF_000151845.1 Pteropus vampyrus
TCTGGATACAAAATCAACGTTCAAAAATCCATAGCTTTCCTACACTCTAATAACGAAGCACCAGAAAAAGAGGTGGAAAAAAAAAATTTCTTTTGCAATTGCAACAAATAGAATAAAATACCTAGGAATCAAATTAACAAAACATGTGAAGGACCTATATAATGAAAACTACAAGACCATGTAAAAAGAAATTGGAGAAAATACAAAGAAATGGAAAGATATTCTGTGTTCTTGGATTGGAAGAATCAACATAGTTAAAATGACCATATTACCTAAAGCATTATACAGATTTAATGCAATCCCCATTACAATCTCATAGCATTTTTTAAAAAAATAGAACAAAAAATCATCGGATTTGTATGGAAGCACTAAAGACCCTGAATTGTCAAAGCCATCCTGAGAACAAAAACGTGGCTGGAGACATCATTCTGCTTGACTTCAGATTATACTACAAAGTGATAGTAATCAAAATGGTGTGGTATTGGCAGTAAAACAGACACACAGACCACTGGAACAGAATTGAGAGTCCAGAAGTAAACCCATATTTATACAGGCAAATAAATTTCAACAAAAAAGCCAAACATACAGTGGAGAAAGAAAAGCCTTTTCAATAAGTGATGCTGGGAAAACTGGAGAGCCACCTGTAAAAGAATGAAACTAGATTGTTGTCTATCACCACTCACCAAAATTAACTCAAAATGGATTAAGGACCTGAATATAAGACCTGATACAATAAAATGCATAAAGAAAACATAGGAACAAAACTCAAGAACCTTAGACTTAAAGAGGATTTTATGAATTTGACCTCAAAGGCAAGAGAAATAAAAGCAAAAATAAATGAATGAGACTACATCAAACTACAAAGCCTCTGCTCAGCAAAAGTAATCGTCAACAAGGTAAAGAGACAACCATCTCAATGGGAAAATATATTTGCAAGCCACGCCTCCGAAATATCCAAAATATACAAAGAACTCATACAACTCAATAACAACAAAAACAAACGATCCAATCAAAAAATGGGCAGAGGACCTGAACAGACACTTCTCCCTAGAGATCATACAAATGGCCTACAAACATATGAAAAGATGCTCAACATCACTAGCTATTAGGGAAATGAAAATCAAAACCACAATGAGATACCATCTCACACCTGTTAGAATGGCTATAATCAACAGGACAAGTAATAACAAATGTTGGAGAAGATGCAAAGAAAAATGAACCCTCATACACTGCTGTTGGGACTGCAAATTGGTATGGCCACTATGGAAAGCTGTATGGAGGTTCCTCAAAAAAATTAGGAATTGATCTACTATATAATCCGGGCAATCCTACTGCTGGGTATTAACCTCAAAGACTTGAAAACCCATATTTAAAAAGATATTTGCACACCGATGTTCATAGCAGCATTATTCACAGTGGCCAGGACATGAAAGCAACCAAAGTGTCCTAAAATAGATTGATTGACTAAAGAAGCTGTGGCACATATATACAATGGAATATTACTCAGCCATAAGAAGAGATG
Organism: Pteropus vampyrus; assembly: GCF_000151845.1. Classification (NCBI taxonomy): domain Eukaryota; kingdom Metazoa; phylum Chordata; class Mammalia; order Chiroptera; family Pteropodidae; genus Pteropus; species Pteropus vampyrus. The sequence continues at coordinate 4,760,970 of NW_011888878.1, forward strand.
AAATACTGCCACTTGCAAGAACATGGATGGACCTTGAGATTATCATGCTAAGCAAA
>NW_011888878.1:4761765-4768769 GCF_000151845.1 Pteropus vampyrus
TAAGTTTGAATTCTGCCTCCACCCTACCCAAGGTCCCTGCCATCACTCTAATAACTGTCTCATATCCCAGAATATACTATCCAAACTGAATGAATTCAATTGCGTTTTTCTGTATTTAAAAACTGAACCTAATTTCACATCTGACTAATATAGAGTAACAGAGGACACATTCATCCACCTGAAACAACTAAATACAGAGAAAAAATTATTTTTTAAAGTTTTCAAGACATTGGACATCAGATAATGAAGGGCAATGAGCCCTGATTGATAAACAAATGAGGTGAGCCCCACACTCACTCCTTCTTACTGCCCTTTGAGTTTCTATGTTGTGGCACAGGGTGAGGAACCAGACAGAGCACACTTAAACTCCTCAAGTTGAAAATGTGGAATTGGGACTCCAGAAAGGGTTAGGCAGCAGGAGTTTGCAAAGCAGAGTACTGAAGAGGGGAAAGCCGCATAAAGATACTCCATGGATCTGCAGAAGTCTGCAGCTTAGTACCTATCAATACATGTCTTGTAGGAAACCACCAAAGCTACAGAAAAAAAAAAAAAAAGCACCTAAAAGAATTAACAGGAATAATACTCACAGTTCACATAGGTTCTCAAATAGTTCCTGCTCCCATCAGAGTTGAAACTTTATAATTCATGGGACATCAAAGTTCATAGAGAACTCAGAATGGTTTTACTTCAATAGTAGGAAAAATTAACCCAAGACATTACAATTCTCTGGTCTTGTTAGTAAACTTTAAAAGCAAGGCCCCAAAAGATCGAACTGTTTTTTAAGTAAGTAAAATATCTCTTAGTAGACAGCTTAAAAATATTCATAGGACTGCAAAATTATTCAGGAGCAACAAGGTAAATTTACAATGAATTTTGGCATATAATTAATATTTTCTATCTAAAGGAGCAGAAAAATACAATGCGTAATGAGGAAAAAAGTCAATTAATTAAAATTTATCTAGAATTAACATAAATAATAAAATGAATTTTGGCATATAATTAATATTTTCTATCTAAAGGAGCAGAAAAATACAATGCGTAATGAGGAAAAAAGTCAATTAATTAAAATTTATCTAGAATTAACATAAATAATAAAATGAATTTTGGCATATAATTAATATTTTCTATCTAAAGGAGCAGAAAAATACAATGCGTAATGAGGAAAAAAGTCAATTAATTAAAATTTATCTAGAATTAACATAAATAATAAAATGAATTTTGGCATATAATTAATATTTTCTATCTAAAGGAGCAGAAAAATACAATGCGTAATGAGGAAAAAAGTCAATTAATTAAAATTTATCTAGAATTAACATAAATAATAAAATGAATTTTGGCATATAATTAATATTTTCTATCTAAAGGAGCAGAAAAATACAATGCGTAATGAGGAAAAAAGTCAATTAATTAAAATTTATCTAGAATTAACATAAATAATAAAATGAATTTTGGCATATAATTAATATTTTCTATCTAAAGGAGCAGAAAAATACAATGCGTAATGAGGAAAAAAGTCAATTAATTAAAATTTATCTAGAATTAACATAAATAATAAAATGAATTTTGGCATATAATTAATATTTTCTATCTAAAGGAGCAGAAAAATACAATGCGTAATGAGGAAAAAAGTCAATTAATTAAAATTTATCTAGAATTAACATAAATAATAAAATGAATTTTGGCATATAATTAATATTTTCTATCTAAAGGAGCAGAAAAATACAATGCGTAATGAGGAAAAAAGTCAATTAATTAAAATTTATCTAGAATTAACATAAATAATAAAATGAATTTTGGCATATAATTAATATTTTCTATCTAAAGGAGCAGAAAAATACAATGCGTAATGAGGAAAAAAGTCAATTAATTAAAATTTATCTAGAATTAACATAAATAATAAAATGAATTTTGGCATATAATTAATATTTTCTATCTAAAGGAGCAGAAAAATACAATGCGTAATGAGGAAAAAAGTCAATTAATTAAAATTTATCTAGAATTAACATAAATAATAAAATGAATTTTGGCATATAATTAATATTTTCTATCTAAAGGAGCAGAAAAATACAATGCGTAATGAGGAAAAAAGTCAATTAATTAAAATTTATCTAGAATTAACATAAATAATAAAATGAATTTTGGCATATAATTAATATTTTCTATCTAAAGGAGCAGAAAAATACAATGCGTAATGAGGAAAAAAGTCAATTAATTAAAATTTATCTAGAATTAACATAAATAATAAAATGAATTTTGGCATATAATTAATATTTTCTATCTAAAGGAGCAGAAAAATACAATGCGTAATGAGGAAAAAAGTCAATTAATTAAAATTTATCTAGAATTAACATAAATAATAAAATGAATTTTGGCATATAATTAATATTTTCTATCTAAAGGAGCAGAAAAATACAATGCGTAATGAGGAAAAAAGTCAATTAATTAAAATTTATCTAGAATTAACATAAATAATAAAATGAATTTTGGCATATAATTAATATTTTCTATCTAAAGGAGCAGAAAAATACAATGCGTAATGAGGAAAAAAGTCAATTAATTAAAATTTATCTAGAATTAACATAAATAATAAAATGAATTTTGGCATATAATTAATATTTTCTATCTAAAGGAGCAGAAAAATACAATGCGTAATGAGGAAAAAAGTCAATTAATTAAAATTTATCTAGAATTAACATAAATAATAAAATGAATTTTGGCATATAATTAATATTTTCTATCTAAAGGAGCAGAAAAATACAATGCGTAATGAGGAAAAAAGTCAATTAATTAAAATTTATCTAGAATTAACATAAATAATAAAATGAATTTTGGCATATAATTAATATTTTCTATCTAAAGGAGCAGAAAAATACAATGCGTAATGAGGAAAAAAGTCAATTAATTAAAATTTATCTAGAATTAACATAAATAATAAAATGAATTTTGGCATATAATTAATATTTTCTATCTAAAGGAGCAGAAAAATACAATGCGTAATGAGGAAAAAAGTCAATTAATTAAAATTTATCTAGAATTAACATAAATAATAAAATGAATTTTGGCATATAATTAATATTTTCTATCTAAAGGAGCAGAAAAATACAATGCGTAATGAGGAAAAAAGTCAATTAATTAAAATTTATCTAGAATTAACATAAATAATAAAATGAATTTTGGCATATAATTAATATTTTCTATCTAAAGGAGCAGAAAAATACAATGCGTAATGAGGAAAAAAGTCAATTAATTAAAATTTATCTAGAATTAACATAAATAATAAAATGAATTTTGGCATATAATTAATATTTTCTATCTAAAGGAGCAGAAAAATACAATGCGTAATGAGGAAAAAAGTCAATTAATTAAAATTTATCTAGAATTAACATAAATAATAAAATGAATTTTGGCATATAATTAATATTTTCTATCTAAAGGAGCAGAAAAATACAATGCGTAATGAGGAAAAAAGTCAATTAATTAAAATTTATCTAGAATTAACATAAATAATAAAATGAATTTTGGCATATAATTAATATTTTCTATCTAAAGGAGCAGAAAAATACAATGCGTAATGAGGAAAAAAGTCAATTAATTAAAATTTATCTAGAATTAACATAAATAATAAAATGAATTTTGGCATATAATTAATATTTTCTATCTAAAGGAGCAGAAAAATACAATGCGTAATGAGGAAAAAAGTCAATTAATTAAAATTTATCTAGAATTAACATAAATAATAAAATGAATTTTGGCATATAATTAATATTTTCTATCTAAAGGAGCAGAAAAATACAATGCGTAATGAGGAAAAAAGTCAATTAATTAAAATTTATCTAGAATTAACATAAATAATAAAATGAATTTTGGCATATAATTAATATTTTCTATCTAAAGGAGCAGAAAAATACAATGCGTAATGAGGAAAAAAGTCAATTAATTAAAATTTATCTAGAATTAACATAAATAATAAAATGAATTTTGGCATATAATTAATATTTTCTATCTAAAGGAGCAGAAAAATACAATGCGTAATGAGGAAAAAAGTCAATTAATTAAAATTTATCTAGAATTAACATAAATAATAAAATGAATTTTGGCATATAATTAATATTTTCTATCTAAAGGAGCAGAAAAATACAATGCGTAATGAGGAAAAAAGTCAATTAATTAAAATTTATCTAGAATTAACATAAATAATAAAATGAATTTTGGCATATAATTAATATTTTCTATCTAAAGGAGCAGAAAAATACAATGCGTAATGAGGAAAAAAGTCAATTAATTAAAATTTATCTAGAATTAACATAAATAATAAAATGAATTTTGGCATATAATTAATATTTTCTATCTAAAGGAGCAGAAAAATACAATGCGTAATGAGGAAAAAAGTCAATTAATTAAAATTTATCTAGAATTAACATAAATAATAAAATGAATTTTGGCATATAATTAATATTTTCTATCTAAAGGAGCAGAAAAATACAATGCGTAATGAGGAAAAAAGTCAATTAATTAAAATTTATCTAGAATTAACATAAATAATAAAATGAATTTTGGCATATAATTAATATTTTCTATCTAAAGGAGCAGAAAAATACAATGCGTAATGAGGAAAAAAGTCAATTAATTAAAATTTATCTAGAATTAACATAAATAATAAAATGAATTTTGGCATATAATTAATATTTTCTATCTAAAGGAGCAGAAAAATACAATGCGTAATGAGGAAAAAAGTCAATTAATTAAAATTTATCTAGAATTAACATAAATAATAAAATGAATTTTGGCATATAATTAATATTTTCTATCTAAAGGAGCAGAAAAATACAATGCGTAATGAGGAAAAAAGTCAATTAATTAAAATTTATCTAGAATTAACATAAATAATAAAATGAATTTTGGCATATAATTAATATTTTCTATCTAAAGGAGCAGAAAAATACAATGCGTAATGAGGAAAAAAGTCAATTAATTAAAATTTATCTAGAATTAACATAAATAATAAAATGAATTTTGGCATATAATTAATATTTTCTATCTAAAGGAGCAGAAAAATACAATGCGTAATGAGGAAAAAAGTCAATTAATTAAAATTTATCTAGAATTAACATAAATAATAAAATGAATTTTGGCATATAATTAATATTTTCTATCTAAAGGAGCAGAAAAATACAATGCGTAATGAGGAAAAAAGTCAATTAATTAAAATTTATCTAGAATTAACATAAATAATAAAATGAATTTTGGCATATAATTAATATTTTCTATCTAAAGGAGCAGAAAAATACAATGCGTAATGAGGAAAAAAGTCAATTAATTAAAATTTATCTAGAATTAACATAAATAATAAAATGAATTTTGGCATATAATTAATATTTTCTATCTAAAGGAGCAGAAAAATACAATGCGTAATGAGGAAAAAAGTCAATTAATTAAAATTTATCTAGAATTAACATAAATAATAAAATGAATTTTGGCATATAATTAATATTTTCTATCTAAAGGAGCAGAAAAATACAATGCGTAATGAGGAAAAAAGTCAATTAATTAAAATTTATCTAGAATTAACATAAATAATAAAATGAATTTTGGCATATAATTAATATTTTCTATCTAAAGGAGCAGAAAAATACAATGCGTAATGAGGAAAAAAGTCAATTAATTAAAATTTATCTAGAATTAACATAAATAATAAAATGAATTTTGGCATATAATTAATATTTTCTATCTAAAGGAGCAGAAAAATACAATGCGTAATGAGGAAAAAAGTCAATTAATTAAAATTTATCTAGAATTAACATAAATAATAAAATGAATTTTGGCATATAATTAATATTTTCTATCTAAAGGAGCAGAAAAATACAATGCGTAATGAGGAAAAAAGTCAATTAATTAAAATTTATCTAGAATTAACATAAATAATAAAATGAATTTTGGCATATAATTAATATTTTCTATCTAAAGGAGCAGAAAAATACAATGCGTAATGAGGAAAAAAGTCAATTAATTAAAATTTATCTAGAATTAACATAAATAATAAAATGAATTTTGGCATATAATTAATATTTTCTATCTAAAGGAGCAGAAAAATACAATGCGTAATGAGGAAAAAAGTCAATTAATTAAAATTTATCTAGAATTAACATAAATAATAAAATGAATTTTGGCATATAATTAATATTTTCTATCTAAAGGAGCAGAAAAATACAATGCGTAATGAGGAAAAAAGTCAATTAATTAAAATTTATCTAGAATTAACATAAATAATAAAATGAGTCAACAAAGACATAAAAAGTTATTATAAGTGTAGTTTGTGTCTTTAAGTAGCTAGAAGAAAGATTGAGAATGTTAAGTAGAGACATGAAATATTTTATATAACCACAATTTAAATTCTAGAAATGAAAACTAAAATATCAGAGACAAAAACACCCAGGATGAGTATAAGGGCATATTGGACATAATAGTATATAAGATCAATAAACTCGAAGACATAACAACAAAACCAATTAAATACGAAGAGCACAAAGAAAAGAGCTAAAAGAAAAAAAAAAAAGAGAGACAATGCATACATGAGCTGAGACAAATTAACATGTCCTAATATTTGTGTAATTATGGTTCTCAAAAGGGAAAAGAGAGAAAAACATTTGAAGAAAAAGTAGGCAGATTTTCCAAATTTAACTAAAACTCTAAATCCACAAAACCAAGAAGTTCAACAAACCTCAAGCACAAGAAATATGAAGAAAACTACACCACAGTAAATCTATTCAAATTACTTTCAGCTAGTGGTAAAAAGAAAAACTTAAAAGCAGTTGTGGGCGGTGGGGGGCGGGGGACACAGTGTATATAGAGAAACAAAGATTAGACTGAGAGCTTTTTATCAGAAATAATTAAACCAGAAGACAGTAAATCGACATCATAAAAGAACTGAAAGAATGAGAAAATTGTCAACCTAGATTACATGCAAGGCAAAATATTTATTAGAAATAAAGTTGAAATAATTTTTT
>NW_011888878.1:4768819-4770493 GCF_000151845.1 Pteropus vampyrus
ATCACTAGCTATTAGGGAAATGAAAATCAAAACCACAATGAGATACCATCTCACACCTGTTAGAATGGCTATAATCAACAGGACAAGTAATAACAAATGTTGGAGAAGATGCAAAGAAAAATGAACCCTCATACACTGCTGTTGGGACTGCAAATTGGTATGGCCACTATGGAAAGCTGTATGGAGGTTCCTCAAAAAAATTAGGAATTGATCTACTATATAATCCGGGCAATCCTACTGCTGGGTATTAACCTCAAAGACTTGAAAACCCATATTTAAAAAGATATTTGCACACCGATGTTCATAGCAGCATTATTCACAGTGGCCAGGACATGAAAGCAACCAAAGTGTCCTAAAATAGATTGATTGACTAAAGAAGCTGTGGCACATATATACAATGGAATATTACTCAGCCATAAGAAGAGATGAAATACTGCCACTTGCAAGAACATGGATGGACCTTGAGATTATCATGCTAAGCAAAGTAAGCCAGACTGAAAAAGTAGAAATCACGTGATATCATTAATATGTGGGATATAAACCTAAAAGCAACAAATGAACAGGACAAACAGAGACTCAGGGACATGGACAAGGGACTAGTGCTTACCAGAGAGTAGGGGGCAGCGGAAGAAGGGAGAGGTAGACAGGGTACAGGGGGTCAAATATTGGGGGTAGAGTGAAGGCGAAGTGGGTAAAGGGGATCAAATATATGGTAGCTGATGGAAACTGGACTTTGGGTCGTAATCACACAATAGAATATGTAGATGTTGAATTATAATGTACATCTGAAAATTATATATTTGCATTAACCAATGTTAGCCTAATAAACTTAATTTAAAAAAATAAGAAAAATTTTTTTTAAAATAAATTGAAGAACAGAATTTGCAAATGGCACTTTGAGAGCATACATAGAACATACATATGTCATGGAAAATTCACAAATTATCAAGATCAAGGAGGTGACAATTCTAGTGGATCTCAATGTAGAATTAGAATCTTGAATCTTGGTCATATAGAAATGATCAGTAGAAACTGAATAATTCAATAAACAAAAATGTTGTCCCAGACCAGAATAGATGAAATTCTCAAACTCTCAGAGCTAAGGATTTTCACAATTCCTGAGAAGTGATATTAGAAAATATTTACAGATCTCTAACTTTATCGATATCTAAATCTATTTATATCTATATAGCTAGGTAGTTAGCAATTTCCTTGTTTTAAGTATGCTTCACCTAACAATATAGTAATCTAAATATCCTCTTTTGGCATATGCATTTAATCATTTCAGAAGACATAGTCATTTCCACTTCCATATAAATTTATTGTACTAAACATACAGGAAGAGGCAACAACACATATTAGTAAGTTTGAATTCTGCCTCCACCCTACCCAAGGTCCCTGCCATCACTCTAATAACTGTCTCATATCCCAGAATATACTATCCAAACTGAATGAATTCAATTGCGTTTTTCTGTATTTAAAAACTGAACCTAATTTCACATCTGACTAATATAGAGTAACAGAGGACACATTCATCCACCTGAAACAACTAAATACAGAGAAAAAATTATTTTTTAAAGTTTTCAAGACATTGGACATCAGATAATGAAGGGCAATGAGCCCTGATTGATAAACAAATGAGGTGAGCCCCACACTCACTCCTTCTTACTGCCC
>NW_011888878.1:4771788-4773189 GCF_000151845.1 Pteropus vampyrus
GACATCATAAAAGAACTGAAAGAATGAGAAAATTGTCAACCTAGATTACATGCAAGGCAAAATATTTATTAGAAATAAAGTTGAAATAATTTTTTCAGATATATATTAAAGCTAAAATAATTTATTACCAATACAGTCATACTATAAAAAAATGTTAAAGAAAATCCTTCAGTAAGAAGAAAATACCAAAAAGAAATATGTCCTACACAAAAGAATGAAGAGCACCAGAAGAGGTAACTACATGGACTAATATAAAGAAAAATGTTTATATTATTTTAGTCTATTGAATATAATTGTGCCTAATAACAAACACTGTACTGTGTCTATTTTATTATATAGGTGGAAATAAAATGTATGACAATAATAAGGCCAAGATTGGGAAGGGGAAAAGGCAATTATACTATTGTAAGGGCTTTATACTATTCCTGAAGTGGTATATTAGCATATGAAAGGCAGCTGTGATAAGTTAAGGATGGAGTACTAGAAAACACAAAGCAACTCCTAACATAAGCCAAGATGAAGAGTGAGGAATTAAATCATAAAAAATAGTTAACTGGTCCAAAAGAAAAAAGAAAAAGAAAAAAAAAAAAGATGGGATAAATAAAAAAAAAAAATAGCAAGAATATAAATTTAAACCAAACCATATCAATAAACACATTAAATATAAAAACCCTATTCTATTATGGGTGGCCTGAATAGAACAATAAGGCTGATCCACTTTAAATAAGAGAGAATTCTTCCTGACTGCCTTTGACTGGGATATTAACTTTTTCCTACCTTTAGACCTGAACAGAAACAGGCTTTTTGTGGGTATGGAGTTAGTCAGCCTTTGAACTGGAACTACCCATTGGTTTTCCTGGTTTTCAGGCCTTCAGAATTGAACTAGACATATCATTGAGCTTTCTTGGATCTCCGGCTTGCTAACTCACCCTGCAGATCTTGAGACTTGAAAGATGGAACAACAATGCTTGCTCATAAAGAAACAGTTGAATAGCCTAAATGTATTCAAGAATTTGAATTGCGTTTGTAGTTTAAAATCCTATCAAAAGTTAACTTTATTCACAGATGACATGATCGTATATGTAGAAAATCTGATGTAATCTTCGAAAATGTGACTAAAACAATGAGCTTAGTAAGTCTCCAGAATTCAAGACCAGAATATAAAAAGAAATTGTATTCTATATATAGTAATAACCATTTAGAATTTAAAATTTTGAAATAGTATTTACAATATCAAGAAATGTAAATTATTTATGGATATATCTAATTAAAATGTGCAAAATTATACGTGAACCCAATGCATGATAACAAAATAAAAGAAGATCTAAGTAAATGAAAAGATGCAAGTGTTCATGGATTATAAGATATAATGTTAAAATATCAGTCATCTCAAATTGATAT